>NW_025212757.1:16620-28412 GCF_004010195.1 Chiloscyllium plagiosum | reverse complement strand
GTTGATGTACTAAGCCATACTTCCACATCTACAACTGGATATATTGGATTTAAACCTGTTCGTTATTTGCAAGAAAATGGTTTAAAATAGCTGAAAACAAATTTAAGAATAATGATAAAATTTGTATTGCAATGTGTCTGTGCAATATGTTGGAGAGAACTGAAATATTGTTGTGAAAATTATTTAGACTTCTTATAATTGATAAAGCTGATTAATAATCACTCCATTAAAAGGAGTAGTCAGATGAAAGAGTATCAGATATTTACTATGAGTGTTGGATGAAATATCTTTGGTTGATTGCTGGTGTGTTGACCAGAAAAAATGTTAATAGTTCATGATGATACTGGGATTTCGAAATAATGTATTAAAATTAAAGAGGGAATCCATTAAAAGGAGTAGTCAGATGAAAGAGTATCAGATATTTACTATGAGTGTTGGATGAAAAATCTTTGGTTGATTGCTGGTGTGTTGACCAGAAAAAATATTAATAGTTCATGATGATACTGGGATTAAGAAATAATGTATTAAAATAAAAGAGGGAATGTCATGATGATTGTTACAAAGACTAAATTTCATTACGATGTAATAATTAAAATGAAAAAAAAAATCTTTATAGGGAAGGCAATGGCGTAGTAGCAGTATTGGTAGCCTGTTAATCCAGAGATCCAGATGATATTATGGGGACCCAGATTTGAATCCCACCACGGCAGGTTTGACTCCATACCCACAACAACGTGGCTGACTCTCAACTGTCCTCTGGGCAATTAGGGATGGGAAATAACTGCTGGCCTCTACAGCGACACCTCATTCTGTGAAGGAATATAATGTTAGAACTCAACAATTAAAATGATTCAATATTTTCAAAGCAGTTTGCTTTGATCTTGGCTAGATATTCATTAAAATTGGTAAACTGAGGATTAAAATATTGTTTTTTTAATAACATTCAGGATTATTGATCAGAATCCTTTTGTCATTCAAGAGTTTCATTTATTCAAGAATTCTATTTTTCCCTCGTTCTTCCACAGGGATCTCTACTGGGACTCTGTTGTTTATGACGTACAAAAAATGACTTGGATGAAAATATAAATGATGGATTAGTAAGTTTGCAGACAATGCAAAGGTTGAGGGAATAGTGAATGGTGTAGAGAGTTGTGGAATATTACAGTGGGACATAGAAAAGCTGCAGAAATGGGCGGACAAATAGCAGATGGAGTTTAATCCAGGTAAGTGTGAGGTGCTACTCTTTGAGAGATTAAATAATAAGGAAAAGTATGTGGTGAAAGTCAGGACCGTGAATAGCTGTGTTGTTCATGGGAATTGTGTAATTCAAGTCCATGGTTCCCTGAAATAGAACGGGCAAGTAGATTGGGTGGTAAAGATGACAATTGGCATGCTTATCTCTATTGGTCAGCGAATTGATTACCAGAGTCAGATTGTCGTATTGCAGCTTTATAAGAGTTTGTTTAGGCCATACTTAGAGAACTGTGTTCAGTTCTGTGTGCCACATTACAGGAAGGATGTAGAGGCTTTTGGAGATGGTGCAGAGGGTGCTTACTAGGATGCTGCCTTTGGTAGAGGGTATGAACTATAACGAGATGCCAGGATATTTTCTCTGGAACAGTGGACTCTGAGGGGAGACTTGATCAAATCATGAATAATATTATATGCATAGATCGGGTTAACAGTCAGAATGTTTTTCTGAGAATTGAAATTTCAAAAAATATGCGGCATGCACTTAAGATGGTGGGGCAGCGGATGGGGTGGGTGGATGGTGGGGACTTCAAAGGAGATGGGAGGGACAAATATATTTTTACAGAGAGTGGTAGGTGTCTGGAATGGACTTCCAGGGGTGGTGGTGAAGGCAGATACAATTGGAGCGTTTACAAGTCATTTAGATTGGCACATGAATATGGAGGGTTTTGTGACAAGGGCAGGCAGAGGGAGGAGTTTCATTTGGCACCATGTTCAGGATGATGTCATTGGCAAAGTATCCATTCCTTTGCTGCACAGGTCAAAGTTCTATGCTCATTTTAAGTAAAATCATGTGTAACTCACATGACATTTAATATAATGAATATTTAACCGTGACTGTCAGAATTAGGAAGAAAATAGGTAAACAACAAACTTAAGTATAATTGAAAGATACGGTCAATGACATTTGCACAGGTAATTTTTCAATTTTTGTTCTGAATTAACAAATATCTTTCATGCATGTGTTTAAAATGTTTATAGTTACTGATGTACTGAGCCATAACTTTTCACTGATAGTTTGATTAGAAACCTGTCAAAAAACTTCTGAGATTCATATCTTACCTTAATCCATTATTTCTTAATGCCAATAATACAATTTTATTCAAGTTCATAAAACAAAAGCATTAATTTTCCATCCAATGCTCATTGGAAATAACTGATTGCTACTCATTTGAACAGTCAAGTAGTCACAGAATCATCAATTATGAGATATCTAATGACATTTTATCCAATAAATACTGTTTATTTATACACTTTGCTGGTTCAAATAGCAATGAGAGATTTCTTAATAATATTCAGTTCACTCATCGCATGTTAATAGTCTAGTTAGTGCTAAAATCTTATAGTTGCTCAGTACATAAAGGGGTATGACAGTGGAATTATATCTCAGTACATCAACTGATGAAAAGGATTTGCAGTGTTCAATCTCCCAATAATTGTGAATATCGATGTGTGTTTTGATTTGATTATATTTTCCTTCAATGCTAACATTTCTGATTACACTGAATTAAATATTTTCAATGTGAAAAATTAGTTCAAATTTTGTGAGTTTTTTGTGTCAACAAGAAAAAGAATTTACAGCTGTTTGCACTTTCCTTTATCAATCAGAGTAAATTATGAATTGTTGAATGTTGTACAGTACTGCAAGAAAGGGAAGTTGAATTGAATAACACTTTTTTTCTGATTTCCTTATGCTTCAAAAATTTCTGATTGTCTTTTTATTATAAGAACAAATGCTTCAAACATATTGAATAGTTTTAATGAATTTGCAACATCACATGATTATGTCTACATGTCTTTCATTTAATTATCATGATATTAATTTTTAATTAAGACCATTTGTGCTTTGTACCGTTATTATGTTGAATTACTAGGTCATTACACACAGAATCAGGCCAATTATCGCAATGAATCTTGTTTAGTTTTCATTTGCATAACCACAGTGAGGATGTGACAATACTCCCACCCTTCCTTGGTGAGAACATAATGAAAGGTTCTTGTGTAGCTCTGGCAATGTCTCTACAACAAGACTAAAGTTAAAAATCATACATTACCAGGTTATAGTCCAACAGGTTTAATTGGAAGCACACTAGCTTTCGGAGCGATGCTCCTACATCAGGTGTCGCTCCTAAAACTAGTGTGCTTCCAATTAATCCTGTTGGACTATAACCTAGTGTTGTGTGATTTTTAACTTTGTACGCCCCAGTCAAACACCGGCATCTCCAAATCATGACTACAAGACTAGAAGGCGTGGATTGAATTCCCACCTTCAACAGACATGGGTCAGAGCAGCTCAGAATGTTGGTTCGAAAATATCGAGGCGGAGAGTGATTTGCTTTTCAATTCAACATTGGATTTGCTTCTATCTGTTGTTCATTCCCATAATTGCAGAACTCTGCAAATTATTATCTTCAGGTCACTAACAAAAATATGTATCGCATTGTCGTATCTGTAAATTTTAAATTTGACAACATTGTAGTTTTTAAAACTTAAAATATCTAAATAATGATTGTTTTATTTAAAATATCTGTCAAGCAATGGTACGGCACGGTGGCTCAGTAGTTACCATTGTGGCTTCATAGCACCAGGGTCCCCGGTTCGACTCCAGCCTCGGGCGACTGTCTGTGAGAAGTTTGCACATTCTCCCCGTGTGTGCGTGGGTTTCGTCTTGGCATTCTGGCTTCCTCCCACAGTCCAAAGATGTGTAGGTTAAGTGAATTGGCCATGCTAAATTGTCCATAGTGTTCGGTGCATTAGTGAGAGGGAAATGCTACTGGATGGCTTACTCGTCAGAGGGTCACTGTGGACTTGTTGGGCTGAAGGGCCTGTTTCCACACTGGAGGGAATTTTAAAAAAAGAATCCCATTATTATCCATAAGGTAATCAATAACATTTTACTGCCAATCAGCTCAGGAATTTTCAAATATGAAGTATTCTGTGAATTCAATCCTGCAAGAGTTTCAATAAACATTTAATACATAAACAATATGCATTTCAGCACCTCACGTACATCAGTCCTTTTTCTCTACTATGCAAGATCAAAAATTGATTTCTCCATCAGTAAATGAAACAGATGCCAATTCCTATTTCCCTTCAGTCTAGCGATTACCTTTATTATACAACAAAATATTGCTCCAACTTTTGATCAAATTAAATTTCTCCTTCCTCTTCAATTGATGTAGTGAGAGCTTATTTTATTTTCCACTCGCCTACT
Source organism: Chiloscyllium plagiosum (assembly GCF_004010195.1). Lineage (NCBI taxonomy): Eukaryota > Metazoa > Chordata > Chondrichthyes > Orectolobiformes > Hemiscylliidae > Chiloscyllium > Chiloscyllium plagiosum. Next base: position 23,947 of record NW_025212757.1, on the reverse strand, counting down.
CGTATTTAGTGTGAAATTGAAATGCTTTGAAAATATTGGAGTGTGTTCACTTGAATATCGATGTTGCCAATATCTCACTTATCACATGTTGTTTTAAAATATGATTCGCAAAGGAATTCGAGTAAATTTTTAAAACAGTTACTTTAATTATGATCTTTCACACCCAATCATTAATCCATTCCTATATCACATAAAATATCTCAATTTAAATGAAATCAATACATGGCACATCGAGCCCCACAAAGGTCTTGGTGATCATATAATTAAAGTTGAGTAGAATCACCTAAGTTTATTCTTGTTCCTGAGAGCAAGAACCACAGTAAACATTTGCTGGTCATTCCATCCAATGAATTCAATCGATATCTTACATTTCAATTCAGTAATTACACAGGATATATGCAGTTAAAACCAATAGTCTTTTTTTTTATTGCAGATGGCTGAGGATGCTAGCACCAACATTTTTGGGATGTTGATGATCCTGAATCGTTAAACGTTTTAAAACAAAAACAAAACTTTGTCCAATAATCACTGAATGGCTCTTTTTTTTTTGTTCAGTCTTTAAACCTATGTTGTATTCCTTTGTTTACCAACCTTCATGACTATGCAATCAACATCGCAGCTAAGTGTTGTTAAGCTATTGAATCAATTTATTTGTTTCCATTTCAACATTAATTGTCCAATCATTATCATTGCAATAATTGCACAAGTATTTCAATTAGTCTAACAAATCTAGTGGAATTCACATTTTAAGTTAATTTTAAGTTAAGTTTAACGAATGCTACAATATAAAAATCCATATTTTTTTTTTCAGGTCAACTATCCCACAATGGAACCAATGACTTCCAATCAAACACTCTTTGTAAATTTCTGATATTTGCTCATTTGAAAAATCACAATAATCTCAGTCTAAAAAAATTCAGTGAACTATAATTACCTTTCGTTGGAATAATTCCTGTTCGTTTCTATACATTGCTCAGTCAAACAGCAATATGAGATTTCTCATTATTCTAAACTGACTGATAGAATTTTGATAATCCACTTGCTGCGAATTTCTAATAATTGTACAATCCATTATCTTGCATGAATGTGGAATTACAACTCAGTATATGAACAAATATAAAAATATTGCAGTGTATAATCTCTCAATCATTGTGAGTATCAAGTTTTATTTTAATGGTGGAAACAATGTTGAATTCATTTAATTATTTTCACTTCAATGCTAACATTTATTGTGTTTATAATCACAATAAGAATTAACTATTCTTCATGCTACAAAATAATTTAAAATTCATGATGTTTCACAAACAAAAAAGAAAAAAACATCTCTTTGCTGTTTCATTAAACAATCTTTTTTAATGTTTGAAAATTTAACTTTTTTGTAATGAACGCTCTGCTGTTCATTAGATTAGGTTCTCTACAGTATGGAAACATGCGCTTCGGCGCAACAAATTAACACCGACCCTCCAAAGAGTAGCCCACCCAAACCCCTACCCTATATTTACCCCAACTAATGAACATCATTCTATGGGAAATTTAGCATGGCCGATTCACCTGGCCTGTGATTCTTTGAATTGTGGGAGGAAACCCACGCAGACATGGGGAAAATGTGCAAATGTCATGCAGACAGTCACCCGAGATGAGAATGGAACCCTGGTCCCTGGCGCTGGGACACAGCAGTGCTAACCATTGTGCCACCCACTTTTTCCCTTTGATTCAAAAGAAGATATTTTCTTCAGGTTCCCACGAAAAGGGAGTACGTAATTCTCCTGGACCTAAATTCATGGAAGATGTTTGAGAACATTGCAGTCAAAAAAGTGAAAAAGCACTAGATTCAAACATTTCAAGCACATTACTCATTGTTCTCCATTATTATAAAGGTGTAATAAAAGTTGATTTCTTCTGCTGTAAAATAATGAAATGTAACTTCCTATTAATCATTAGTCAGCTGATTCCTTCCATTTCTAACTAAATTTTGCAAATTATTTAATTATGCTTATGTCCTTTGATCAAATTAAATTTCTAAATATTGTTCAATTTATCAATCGTCGAGAATTTGCATTTATTTTCCATTCACCTATTCATATTGAATGAAAGTTTAATATATTTTGAAAATATTGGCGTGTGGTCACTTGAAACTTGCATGCCTCACATTTATCTCACTTCTTGCATAATGGTTTAATTGTGTTTGAAGAAGGAATTCTACCAAAGATTTTTTTTCAAATTGTTGACTTCACATATCTTTAACACTGAGTTATCAACCTGTTCCTAAATTTTGTAAACTATCTCAATGTTATTGAAATCCATGATCACATAAAACACTTCACATAAAGCCATACAAACGTCTTCATGACCAGCTAATTACTATTTAGTGGAATAATCTAAGTAACTATTTTATTGCTCCTGAAAGCAAGCATCTCAGCAAGTATCTGGTTATCATTCCATTCAATAACTGCAGTAATTACGCACAACACTGGTTGCTCAAAGCAATATATATTCTTTATTCCTAAAGACCACGGGTTCTAACATGAAGAGATGTTGATGGTCCTGATGTTTGCTTTTCTCAAACAGGTTTTCAGCCCAAATATTGCAAAACAAGTGTAAACTGGGTTTTGTTAAACCGTCGGTGCAAACAATTTTAGCTCATTCCCATTAAAATTATTTATCAGCTCATCAGAGCAAAAACTGAGAATTGCCTCTGTAAATTCACTGAAGTTCTCATATTAATTGTTCGTTTTCTTCTTAAATCTGATACAAATCTCAAAATACTGATCACAATAAAAGTTAACATTTATTTAGATTAGATTACTCACAGTGTGGAAGCAGGCCCTTCGGCCCAACAAGTCCACACCGACCCGCCGAAGTGCAGCCCACCGAGACCCATTCCCCTAACATTACAGGCAATTCAGCATGGCCAATTCACCTAACCTACACGTTCTTAGACTGTGGGAGGAAACCGGAGCTCCCGGAGGAAACCCACGCAGACACGGGGAGAACGTGCAAACTCCACACAGTCAGTCGGCTGAGGAGGGAAGTGAACCCGGGTCGCTAGTTCTGTGAGGTAGCAGTGCTAACCACCGTGCCGCCGTGCCGCCCTCAATGTCAGGGAATTCTGCATTGGACGTTCCTGAAATAAAAGTGACAATGCAAAAGTTGTCCAAAATTGGTAAAGTTATTCAGTTATCTTCCAGAAGAAAATCGGAAGTTATTACTCTTACATGGGGAGATCTGCTGAAATATACTGGGAAAGAATAATCTAATTGTAGATGATGTAAATATAGGAGATGCTGTTCTGACTCTGTAACATCTTGCAGGCATAACCCTTTAAAGTTTTACAAGTTCATAAGGAGATGTCACATATGCACCAATATGGCATAACCGAAGTGAGTTTCAATGAATGGAGTTCACCCATCATCATGATGCCAAAGCGGGATAAGACCCAACAGTTATGTGTGGACTATCACAAAATCAATGTTGTTAGACTGATGCGTATACATATCTGAAGTTGGAGGACGGTGTGGAAAAGATTGGAGGAGCAACTTACATTTCTAAGTTGGACTTCCTCAAAGGTTACTGGTAGTGAACTTGTCGGAAAGATCAAAGGTAATTTTGTAACGTCAACTGGCCTGCAGAAATTTAAAGTAATGCCGTTTGTACGAAAAACACTTCAGCCACATTTCAGAGGTTAACTGACAGGGTAATTGCCGAATACGCAACTGATTGGTGTATATTGTACCTGGTGACTTTCAGTCGCTCGTGGATTGAATATTTACAGCATTTATCGGGCTTTTTGATCAAATTTTGAAGTCAAACTGGTTTGTAAACCTCGCTGAAAGTGAATCTGCCAAAGCCAAAGTCACCTTTCTGGGATATATCGTTGAACACGGACAAATAGCCCCACGGCATGCGAAAACGAAAGTTACAGGGGACTTTTACACATTGTTGACGAAAATAGCAGGACTACGGTTCCCCGCATTGAGTGGCTTTTACTGAAAGTTTGTGCTGAATGTTAGCAGTGGGACTACTCCACTCACCGAACTGTTAAAAACAGGCAAGAAATTTCAGTGAACACAAGACTTTCAAAATGTTGTTTTTCTCAGAGCAGAGCTGATTGTGAGGAGACATGATTGACGTGTACGAAATAATGAGGAGCAAGGAATTACAGATTGAAGGAAACATTTGCTCTTGCTCGATCACCAGAGTTTGTAGATTTCAGATAAGATGCAGAAAGCTTTGAATAGACTGGTAGGAAAACTTTATCAGTCAGCGGGTGGTTGACTCTGGAACTCACTCTCTATAAAGATCAGTTGGACAGTTAACCCTTCATTCTTCTCTGATTCCACTGGCCAAAGAGTTTCGAAAAATGCTCAAAGTGAGCAACAGTTCTTCGATCGGTGGCGTTATGAAATGGAAAGGTGCCCATGAGCAACGTGTACGACTATTCGGCTTCCCTCCTGTGATGACGCTGGAACATTGACTCTTATGTTCTCGGGGACATTTAATGAGGGCATTCTCGTTCTTGCAGATGAAGAGCTTATACCTTAATTATGCTTAAGAAAAATCAGTTTTTAAGCAGGATTAACGTCTGCCCTGCCCGCGAGCCAGGTAGGATTCGAACCTACAGTCTCCTGATCCGTAGTCAGGCACGTTATCCATTGCGCCACTGGCCCGATGCACAGACCCACACTTAAGGGCCGTGATGTTAACACAGACACGGTTAATAGCAGTCATGTTCACCAGTTGAACAAGCAATAAAGATAATCACTGTCAATGCTTCAGTCTAATCTTCATCACCTTTCAAAGCAGCGAATTTTCCAAATAAAAACACATATGTCCTCATGAAGTTTCCATTCAGCAGAATGAATGTCTGCTCAGTCATTTAATGGAATCACTGCTGATCTGATGATCCAGTGCAAAGTCAACCATATAAGAACGGCAGATGACGTAAACATTCCTCTGCATCACTCTGCACAGATGCTTCTCCAAGAATTGACTCTTTGCAGAATTCTTCTTTGTAATTTAGACTGTCCCAATTGGAGATATTCTTTCAATCCACAAACAAGTAACCTGCTGAAAACGACTTACTTAAGATTAAAATAGTTGACTAACTGTTCGATCAGCTGCTGTCCCAAAGTTCCGTTTTCCATGTCAATACAAGTTCTTGCAGGTGAAATTGGGGCTCCCAGGCTGATGTCCCACTGCTTCTTGATGCGTGGGAATTGAAGCCGCTGTCGTTAAGGCGGGAGCTTTTCGCCTCGATATTTTACGTGCCTCTGTATCATCGGAGAATGGCATTCCGCTCACCGATTGCATTTTCGCAGCTACGTGCTCGCGCTGAACGCCATTACCATTTCAAATTAGTTTTGGGTGCACTGCGACTGAATTTCTCGGATTCCACGCCCTTGAACATATGACATGCCATTATATGACATGCCATTATATGATTACGTCAATGAGTGAGGAAATTGGTAAAGTAACCGATGTTAAAATACAGTGTTATTGAGGAATACATTTCAGCAATACCCTGCAGTATTCCATGACCCTTTGAAGTTTTGTAGATATCTCGCAAACGTAATATCCTACAACCTCAGTATTGCATCTCTACACTCTCTCCGGACATCGAATCTATCTATTCAACCGAATCTAAGTTCCCACATCTCAGTCACTGTTTGACAATATTCCTTTGTGCGTGTGGTTCTGTTCTTGGCATAACCTCTGCCACGATCCTTATTGCTTTTTGCATTGTGCTTTTCCATGTGGCGCCAGGATCATGAAATGGTTCTTCCTTGGCATTGTCAACACAGCCAGTTCTGCTCGAATCACTGTCACAGCAATCGGCATTTCTCCGGTTTTACTCCATGTAATATGAGCTTAGCAAACGCTGAGAAAATCAATCTTTGTTTTACATGAAAATACTCTACGTGGTGATAGGTTTCCTTCTTCAAACACCCGCTGTCTCACATCTTTGCGTTTCACATATCATAACCACCCTTTATCGGAGAAATCTCTCCCTCCCACAAGAACTAACTGGCCTAAACGTCCACCCTCCCATTTCACTGAAGTATTGCACAATATAATACTCACATTTACACTGTTCATTCTGCACTGCTGCGGTCACTGTTTTGGGTGAAAATGCTCAATCCCATGGTCGGCATCTTCAAGCAATTCAATCAATTTAGATACAGCTGTTCTGTAATTAATCCTCATGGAGCAGCTTTTACTGACACGGACAATAGATTACTGGAACATCGGGCTCAGGATAAGTGCACAGCGCAGGATTGAGCAAAAGATGTTTTATTGGAAACGACAAGTTTCTGTGGCTTTCTCCAGTCATTTATTTCATTTGTTCATTCGGTTCCCCCGAAATATTGCGTGCAGTTCTGCAATTCACATTACAAGAGTCATGTGATCGCACTGGAAACCTTGCAGATATTTACCAAGTTGAAAAGTTTAGGTTATGAAGACAGATTGTTTTGACTGGGGTTGTTTTCTTAAAGCAGAGGAAACTGTGAGGATACATGTTTCATATGCACGAAGTAATGAGCAACATGGACAATGCAGACGAAAAGAAAAGTTTTCTCTTGACCGATTAGCAGGGGCGTAGACTGAAGTTAAGAGGTGGAAAGGTTTGAGGAGATATGCAGAAAAATCTCATCAGCAAGCGGATGGTTGAATCTGGATTCACTGTCTGAAGGGATGCGCAGAGGCGAACCCACATAACCTTCATAAATACACGGATCTGAACTTGAGTTGTTAATGCATACAAGGCCAAGTGATGAAAATGAATAAAGATAGTCAAGCGATTGCATCTGACGAAAGCATTTACAACGACCTTGAGGGCTGTCATTCTACACATACGTGGTATTCGTGTAGCTGTCCATGGTGGGCTAGCAGGTCCATTTTTTTCGCTTTCTTCGCTGTCACCCGGCTTTGATTCTCAGTCCGGAAGTTGGGGTTTGTTTTGATCATTTCGGCTTCAGAACAGTCAGTTTTAAGTGCAGTAAAGTCAGCGCTGCCCGCAAGCCAGGTTGGAATCGAAGCTCCACACAGTAGATCTGTAGTTAGGTATGTTACCCATTGTGCCTCTGGCCCGTTGTATGTGCTACATTGTGCGGTAAATTAACTTGTATGTGAATTTGAAGCCTGCCAGTCTTGCTCTTGAACCAAGTCGAAACTTTAACGACAATCTCTGGACCGTAACCAAGGCGCATCATCCATTGTGACACTGTGCTCGCGCGTGCTTGAGGTTGGCATTCTGCAGAGTTGTGATCTAAACACGGACATGACCAATCGTACTCATGTACAAAGTTGAATAACCAGGAAAGATAAC
>NW_025212757.1:0-552 GCF_004010195.1 Chiloscyllium plagiosum | reverse complement strand
TCTAGACTCTGGTTTCCAGCATCTGCAGTCCCCACTTTTGCCTGCCTGACTGAGTGAGTGTGAGTATGTGTGAGAGTGAGTGTGTGATTGTGTGTGTGTGTGTGCATATGTATGTGTGTTTGTGTGTAGGTATGAGTGAGTGTATGTGAGTGTGTCTGTGTGTCTGCGTATGTATGTGTGTGAGTGTCTGTGTGTGTGAGTGTCTGTGTGTGAGTGTCTGTGTGTGTTTGTGTGTGTGAGTGTGCATGTGTATGTGTCTGTGTGTGTGTGTCTGTATGTGTGTGTGAGTGTCTGTGTGTAGGCATGCGTGCGCACATGTGTCAATGTCCATTGGACTGTGGAATTTATCCTTTAAGAATTTCCAGCGTAGTTGCAAACTCATTTGATTTTCCTGAATGGTTTGTTGTAAGGTGCAGGAAACATGCTTGATGATTTTCACAATCACTTCTTACATGGCAAATTGGGTTGCTTAGGTCATGTGTTCATTATGGAATCCACCCAAAAAGGGTAGCAATTAACTTGCAACCCTGAGTTTGCAAGTTAGTGATGTGT
>NW_025212756.1:27357-28404 GCF_004010195.1 Chiloscyllium plagiosum | reverse complement strand
CACAAATCAGTCAGGCAGACATTTTAGATTTGTTCACAGCCACCATTTTATATCAGCAAAACGACGATATTAAGTTTATAAATAAGGAAAAGCAAGAGAGACTGTCAACATCAATACAGCTTGAAAATATATAAAACATTGAACATGCACTCAGAATCACAGACACACAGAATCACACACACACAGATACAGACACCTTCCAGAAGCTGTCTCCATTTCCTATTTTACAAGGGAATTCATGTTATGATGATGCATTAATGCAGGACAGTAAACAGCTTTTGAGACTTTCCCCATTGTGACAGAAATTAAGCCCCAATCTGAAACTTGGAGATATGTAACAGAACAGAAATGAAACAGCAGCTTTCTGTATTCCTGCTCCCAATTTAACATTTGACCTTCGGTCTAACATCCAACAAGGATCACTTCACAGATCCAATAACAGATCCCAGGAGTGAGTTCCAGACGGGAATCTAATCGAGGGGTTCGGGATGGTTTACATACAGCAAATGAGATACCCAACAGTGATAGGACAGACTGGAATCTTATCGAGGGGTTCAGGGTAGTTTATATACGGCAAACCAGATACCCAGGAGTTAGGGACAGACTGTAATCTAATCGAGGGGTTCGGAGTGGTTTATATGCAGCATATGAGATACCCAGGAGTAAGGGATAGACTGGAAACTAATCGAGGGGGTCGGTGTGGTTTATATACAGCAAATGTGATACCCACGAGTGAGCTACTGACTGGAATCGATTCGAGGGGTTCGGGGTGGTTTATATAACGAATAACAGATATCCCGAGTGTGTTACAGCCTGGAATCTAATCGAGGTGTTCTGGGTGGGTGATGTACAGAATAACAGATAGCCCAGAGTGATTAACAGACTGGAATCTAATCGAGGCGTTCAGCGTGGTTTACATAAAGAATAACATAGCTCAGAGTGAGTTACAGACTGGAATCTAATCGAGGAGTTCAGGGTGGTTTACATACAGAATAACAGATAACAAGGAGTGAGTCACAAAATCGCAGAGTCATACAGTCAAAGAGA
>NW_025212756.1:21653-25363 GCF_004010195.1 Chiloscyllium plagiosum | reverse complement strand
GCTATGAGCCTGCACTCCAAGGTCTCTTTGTTCAGCAAGTGGACCTTACCATTAAATGTAGAAGTCCTGCTAAGATTTGCTTTCCCAAAATGCAGCACCTCGCATTTATCTGAATTAAACTCCATCTGCCACTTCTCAGCCCATTGGCCCATCTGGTCCAGATCCTGCTGTAATCTGAGGAAACCCACTTCGCTGTCCACTACACCTGCAATTTTGGTGTCATCTGCAAACTTACCAACTGAACCTCTTATGCTCGCATTGAAATCATTTATGTAAATGACAAAAAGGAAAGGGCCCAGCACCGATCCTTGTGGCATTCCACTGGCCTCCAGTCTGAAAAACAACCCTCCACCACCACCCTCTGTCTTCTACATTTGAGCCAGTTCTATATCCAAATGGCTACTTCTCCCTGTATTCCATGAGATCTAACCTTGCTAATCAGTCTCCCATGGGGAACCTTGTCGAACGCCTTACTGAAGTCCATATGGATCACGTTTACTGCTCTGCCCTCATCAATCTTCTTTGTTACTTCTTCAAAAAACTCAATCAATGTTGTGAGACATGATTTCCCACGCATAAAGCCATGTTGACTATCCCGAATCAGTCCTTGCCTTTCCAAATTCATGTACATCCTGTTCCTCAGGATACCCTCCAACAACTTGCCCACACCCGAGGTCAGGCTCTCCGGTCAATAGTTCCCTGGCTTGTCTTTACCACCCTTCTTAAACAGTGGCACCACATTAGCCAAGCTCCAGTCTTCCGGCATCTCACCTGTGTCTATCGATGATACAAATATCTCAGCAAGAGGCCCAGCAGTCACTTCTCGAGCTTCCCACAGAGTTCTCGGTGACTCCTGATCAGGTCCTGGGGATTTATCCACCTTGAACCGTTTGAAGACATCCAGCACTTCCTCCTTTGCATATCTGGACATTTTGCAAGATGTCACCACCGATTTCCCTACAGTCTATATCTTCCATATCCTTTTCCACAGTAAATACTGATGCAAAATATGCATTTAATATCTCCCCCATTTTCTGCGGCTCCACTCAAAGGCCGCCTTGCTGGTCTTAGAGGGGTCCTATTCTCTCCCTAGTTACCCTTTGTCCTTAATATATTTGTAAAAACACTTTGGATTCTCCTTAATTCTATTTGCAGATGCTATCTCATGTCCCCGTTTTGCCCTCCTAATTTCCCTCTTAAGGATTCTGCAACTCCCTTTATACTCTTCTAAGGATTCACTCGATGTATCCTGTCTATATGTGACATATGCTTCCATCTTTTTCTGAACCAAACCCTCAATTTCTTTAGTCAGCCAGATTTCCCTATAACTACCAGCCTTCCCTTTCAACCCTGAGAGGATGTTACAGCATGGAATCTAATCGCGTGGTTAAGGGTGGTTTATATACAGAATAACAGATGGCCCGGAGTAAGTTACAGCCTGGAATCTAATCGCAGGGTTCAGGGTGGGTTATATACAGAACAACAGATAGCCCGGCGTGCGTTACAGCCTGGAATCGAATCGCGGGATTCAGGGTGGGTTATATACAAAATAACAGATAGCCCGGAGTGAGGTACAGCATGGAATCGAATCGAGGTATTCAGGGTGGTTTATATACAAAATAACAGATAGCCCGGAGTGAGTTACAGCCTGAAATCGAATCGAGGTGTTCAGGATGGGTTGTATACAGAATAACAGATAGCACAGAGTGAGTTTAACCCTAACCCTAACCCTAACCCTAACCCTAACCCTGACCCTAAGCCTAACCCTAAGCCTAACCCTAACCCTAAGCCTAACCCTAACCCTAAGCCTAACCCTAACCCTAAGCCTAACCCTAACCCTATCACCCACACTGTCACTGAAATATATATCGGCTTCATGGAAATGGCAGACTGAGGGATTATCTCGGGCATTAATCACAGATTCTGGTTGTATGTAATTCAGCTTCTGCTGCTGCTATGGTCTGCAGCACCACATGAATGTCCTGTTTTTAGCTTCAAAATCTGTAATGCAATTCTGTTGCCGGCTCCGATATCACACCGAGACCCATTCACCAATCAGCCCTTTACCCAGTGACCTACACTGGTTTCTCATGCGGTAACACTTCCATTTTCATGTTCTGATTCTGCTGAGGGTCTCTCCATGATGTCACAGCTCCAATTTGTCACACCCCTCAAAAACCCTTAAACCAATTCATCTGAATCTTTTTGTTTCCACTTGTGCCATCCTCTGTGCTTGAAGTGAATGTGTTTCCCTCTGTTTCTCTCCCTGAATATATCTAAGAGCTCTGTAGCGTCAGTGATGCCAGCCTTGTGTAGTTTCAGAGCCAATGCATTTGTGCAGCTTGCGTCATCATTAATTTCCCGCTGTGTGGCGCTTTGTGTTGGTCAGGGCGTTTGAGCAGCTTTGATACACGCCTGTGGATCTTATTCACAAACAGAAATTGCTGAAGAAACTAAGCAGGCCTGGCAGCAACTCTGGAGTCAATGCAGATTTTTGTTTTACGTTCTGTGACCCGTCAAAGTTTCTAGTCTCTTCACCAACTTTTGTTTTTGTGTCAGATTTTCATTATCCATAATTCTACTTTTATTGAAAATTTGAAGTGCCTATTCGTTTCTGGAGAAACTCAGCAAGTCTGTCACCATCTGCGAAGACAGAGAAACAGAGTTAACCTTACCAGTCAAGGGCGCCATTTCTTCACAACTATAAGGATTTGAAATTAGCTTTTCCATCCCCTGCAGAGGTGAATGTTGAGGTGACGGAAATCAAAGGATGTGGAGATGCAGTGCAAAAGGTGAGTGTGCTTTTAATGTCGGTACAAGAGAAATAGATATAAAATAGTTGTAAATTAATGTGTGAATGGAAGAAATGGGTTCCCTCTATTGTGTGCAATAAAAACAAGACACGGTCACAGGTAGACTTGAAGGAAGAATGTATGAACGTTTTTTACCAGTCATAATAGGGTTGGGTTGTGAAGTTATGGAATTGAATATTAACACCTACAGGCTTTAATGCACCAAAGTGTAAAGTGAGGTGTTACTCGATCTTAGGTTATCATTCCTTTGAGCATTGCAGCAGCCCAGAATGAAAAGTTAAGATGTCAGCAAAGTAGGTTATTGGAATGGGAAGCAGTGAGAAGGTCAGGGTTATTCCTACAGGCAGAGTGAGAATGTTCCTCAGTGTAATCTCTGTTTGGTCTTCCCAATGTAAGGGAGACACCATTGTGAGCAACAATGACAGGAGACTGGAATTAATATAGTACAAGAGAAATGCTGCTTCATCTGGAAGGTATATGTTGGGTTGCTCAGGAATGAGGAAAGTGTCAGCCATCTTTCCAAATATCTGGCGAAATAGACTACATCATTGGGACTCCAGCAGCAACAGCTTTAGACGTGCTTTTTTGCCAGTTTTTGTTTCTGTCTGTTTAATCACAAGCTGTTCCTCACATCTTAACAACATGGTCTAGATAAAAGTATGTTTGTCACATATGCTCCTGTCTGTTTCGAACGAATTTGCTTTGTTTCAAACGTACTTGCAAGTCTGCTTTTTGCAATAGCGTTTGTAAATTCAACCCTTGTAATGCTATAGATTAAAGACAGAACTCTGTGCCTTCCTTGTTTTTTTAATACTCTATACAACTATTCACAAACCCAAGGATCCACTAAGCCTTCTTAACAATAATTTCAACTTGCCTGGCCACCTGTAATTTCCT
>NW_025212756.1:17444-21409 GCF_004010195.1 Chiloscyllium plagiosum | reverse complement strand
AGCTTACCATCTTATTTCATCTTCGCCTCCTTATTGCTTTTAGTAGTTATCCTCTGCTGGTGATTAAAGGTCTGTCTATCCTTCGGATTCTCAATAATCTTCACTACATTGTATGCTTTCTCTTTTGGTTTGATGCTGTCTCTGACTTCTATCACTCACGGCTGCCTTGTCCATTCCTGTGTGCGTTTCTTCTTCTTTGGGATGAATTTCTGATGTGCCTCCGAGTTATCCCCAGAAACTGTTGCCATTGATGTACCATGGCCTTCCCTGCTCGGCTCCTGTTTCAATTAACTCTGGCCAGCTCCTCCCTCATGTCTTTGCAGTTACGTTCCTCAATTAAATCACATCATAATAAGAAAAGTTAATACAAAAGGAAAAACAACACAGAGAAATCAGCAGATGGATGATTGAAGACAGCGGAGAAGACAGAGACTGTGTGGTCTTGAGATTATGTTAATGTAATGTTCAATAAGTGGAACAGAATATTTTTATAGAAGTGAAATCAGATAGTAAGTTGTTAAAAAAGGGTTTTGAATTTTATGAACAGTTGTTGTTTCGTATTCAACGTTAGATATAAGAAAATAAATTGTTAATTTTCTTTAAATAATGGAATATAAGAACCTCTGTCACTCATATTTTGACAGATTACGAGGTGAGGCGAGGTGTTCTGGGTGTTTGGTTTAATTAACATAGGGGTTCGGCTCCTCATCGTAAATGTCCATCTACACTAACCCTGTTTCCCTGCACATGGTGCATGCCCTTCTCCTCCTTCCCTGTCCAAATATTGATCGAAATTCCATTTAAATGTTGATAATGTACTCACCTCAACGACTTCCGCTGTTAGCTCGCTCTATATTTGATTAGGGACAGCCAGCACGGATTTGTGAAGGGTAGGTCTTGCCTTACAAGTCTTATTGAATACTTAGAGGAGGTGACCAAGCATGTGGATGAGGGCAGAGCAGTGGATGTAGTGTACATGGATTTTAGTAAGGCATTTGATAAGGTTCCCCATGGTAGGCTTATGCGGAAAGTCAGGAGGCATGGGATAGTGGGAAATTTGGCCAATTGGATAGAAAACTGGCTAACCGGTCGAAGGCAGAGAGTGGTGGTAGATGGTAAATATTCACATCCTATTTCATCTTCGCCTCCTCATTGCTTTTAGTAGTTATCCTCTGCTGGTGATTAAAGGTCTGTCTATCCTTCGGATTCTCAATAATCTTCACTACATTGTATGCTTTCTCTTTTGGTTTGATGCTGTCTCTGACTTCTATCACTCACGGCTGCCTTGTCCATTCCCGTGTGCGTTTCTTCTTCTTTGGGATGAATTTCTGATGTGCCTCCGAATTATCCCCAGAATCTGTTGCCATTGATGTACCATGGCCTTCCCTGCCCGGCTCCTGTTTCAAGTAACTCTGGCCAGCTCCTCCCTCATGTCTTTGCAGTTACGTTACTCAATTAAATCACATCATAATAAGAAAAGTTAATACAAAAGGAAAAACAACACAGAGAAATCAGCAGATGGATGATTGAAGACAGCGGAGAAGACAGAGACTGTGTGGTCTTGAGATTATGTTAATGTAATGTTCAATAAGTGGAACCGAATATTTTTATAGAAGTGGAATCAGATAGTAAGTTGTTAAAAAAGGGGCTTGAATTTTGTGAACAGTTGTTGTTTCGTATTCAACGTTAGATGTAAGAAAATAAATTGTTAATTTTCTTTAAATAATGGAATTTAAGAACCTCTGTCACTCATATTTTGACAGATTACGAGGTGAGGCGAGGTGTTCTGGGTGTTTGGGTGGGAGTGGTAGAGTCGGGATCATTGGCGACCTTTAAGCGGCATTTGGGTAGGTACATGGATGGGTACTTAATCTAGGTTAGAAGTTCGGCACAACATCGTGGGCCGAAGGGCCTGTTCTGTGCTGTATTGTTCTATGTTCTATGTTCTATATGCGTACCACCCTCTGTGTAAAAGAAAAACTTGCCCCTAAGGTTCCCTTTTATTCCTTCCCTTCTCGTACTCGATTCTCCAACCCTTGGAAAAAGAATGAGTGCATTCACCATATCCATGCCTCTTATGATCTGATACATTCTCTAAGACCCCGCTCAGTCTCCTCTGCTCACAAGAAAATGTCCTAGCTTGTCCAAACACTCCACATAACTAAGACCATTGAGTCCTGGCAGCATCCTTGCAAATTCCTTCTGCACTCTTTCCAGTTTAACAGCACCTTCCGATAACAAGGTGACCAAAACTGAACAAAGTTCTGGAAGTCCGGCCTCGCCAAAAACCTGTACAACCAGAACATAACTTCCCACTTTCTATATGCGAAGCCCTGACTGATGAAGGCCAGTGTGCCAAAAGCCTTCTGTCTCCTGTCTACCTGTGACTCCACTTTCAGAGAACCATGCATCGTCTGTTCCACTTCACTCCTTGAGGCCCTAATATTCGCCATGATTTGATGCTCCAAAATTCAAGATCTCACACATACCTATATTAAACTCCATTTGCCATTTCTCAGCCCATCAAGGGCTGATCAAGGTAGTGCTGCAATTTCAAATAACCTTCCTCACTATCCACGATACCACCTATTTTAGTGTCATTTGCAAACTTAATAATCGTGCCTTATACATTCTCATCCAAATCATTGATATAGATAACAAACAGCAATAAGACCAGCACTGATCCCCGAGGCACTCTACTAGTCACAGGCCTCCAGTCCAACAAGCATCTTTCCGCTATTACACTCTGCTTGCTACCATCAAGCCGATTGTGTATACAATTTGCAAGCTCGTCCTGGATTCCATGCGATGTAACTTCCAAAGCAGCTGACCATGTTGAACCTTATCAACACTAAAATCTGAATCAATTACGTCTACCACCCTGCCCTCGTCAACCTTCCTGGTCACGTTTTGAAGGAATGTTAACAAATTTGCAAGGCATGATCTCCCACTCACAGCGCCATGCTGAGTACTCCTAATCAACCCTGATGAAGGGCTTCTGCCCGAAACATCGATTCTCCTGCTCCTCGGATGCTGTCTGACCTGCTGTGCTTTCCCAGCAACACACTCTGTCGTTTTAATCAAACTCTAACTAAGTTACGAGGGCAGAAAATGATGTTGTAAGATATTTGAAGTACCTAAGTAAAGCCAGTTATCTGTAATTATAGAGCCTTGATGACAGAATATTTGTTGCACAAGCACAGGTTTGATGTCCTTTGTAAAGAATGGCGCCTTTACCACAGTCACAGATGATGTTACCATGAGGAGAGAGTGAAGAAACTGAATATTTATTCAGTAGAGCAGTGAGAGACGAAGGGATGTTTGCGTTGAAACTTTATGTTTAGTGATGATCACTTATTTCCAATAGAGACATTAATAGGGTGATACATTCCATATTTCACGCAGGATTGATTGATATGGTTAATTGTCACGTGTACCTCAGTACAATGAAAAGGTTGTGATCAGTACAGGCAGATTATAGTAAGCAAAGGCGTACAGATCAGAGGGTGAAAATAAAAAGATAGAGTAATACATCCAGATTACACTGCGCAAGACGTGCACGAGACAAGATCAACATAAACAAGATCAGCATGAGTTGATGTTAGACAGTCCATTCATCATTCTAATTGGACATTCCGAATAATTCATATGCCTCAATAAGCGCTCCCCGATTAAAGTGAAGACGGTGTGACCGTGTATTGAACATTATGTTGTTCACAATACTCGATAGCCGCCACAACACCTTCCTTCTGACACAGCCAGCCATTCTCACCAGCTTATGCCCTCTATGGAGAACGTCAGGCTGCCTTCTCGGAGATGGAAGGCGCCTCCTTGAGATTTCACACATAACATTTGCCTTCCCCTCAATGTTAGAACACCACGTTAAAGTTCCACGTGTGTACCAAGAGCAATGGAGGCACAAGGAACACCACGGTGCAGTCTGTCTTACAGTCTCTGCTCCATTT
>NW_025212756.1:1734-17399 GCF_004010195.1 Chiloscyllium plagiosum | reverse complement strand
TGGTCACGTTTTGAAGGAATGTTAACAAATTTGCAAGGCATGATCTCCCACTCACAGCGCCATGCTGAGTACTCCTAATCAACCCTGATGAAGGGCTTCTGCCCGAAACATCGATTCTCCTGCTCCTCTGATGCTGTCTGACCTGCTGTGCTTTCCCAGCAACACAATCTCTCGTTTTAATCAAACTCTAACTAAGTTCCGAGGGCAGAAAATGATGTTGTAAGATTATTGAAGTACCTAAGTAAAGCCAGTTATCTGTAATTGTAGAGCCTTGATGACAGAATATTTGTTGCACAAGCACAGGTTTGATCTCCTTTGTAAAGAATGGCGCCTATACCATAGTCACAGATGATGTTACCATGAGGAGAGAGTAAAGAAACTGAATATTTAGTCAGTAGAGCAGTGAGAGACGAAGGGATGTTTGCGTTGAAACTTTATGGGTAGCGATGATCACTTATTTCCAAGAGAGACATTAATAGGGTGATACATTACATATTTCACGCAGGATTGATTGATATGATTAATTGTCACGTGTACCTCAGTACAATGAAAAGGTTTGTTTGTGATCAGTACAGGCAGATTATAGTAAGCAAAGGCGTACAGATCAGAGGGTGAAAATAAACAGATAGAGAAATGCATCCAGATTACACTGCGCAAGACGTGCACGAAACAAGATCAACATAAGCAAGATCAGCATTAGTTGATGTTAGACAGTCCATTCATCATTCTAATTGGACATTCCGAATAATTCTTATGCCTCAATAAGATCTCCCCAGATTAAAGTGAAGACTGTGTGACCGTATATTGAACATTATGTTGTTCACAATCCTCGATAGCAGCCACAACACCTTCCTTCTGACACAGCCAGCCATTCTCACCAGCTTCTGCCCTCTATAGAGAACGTCAGGCTGCCTTCTCGGAGATGGAAGGCGCCTCCTTGAGATTTCACACATAACATTTGCCTTCCCCTCAATGTTAGAACACCACGTTAAAGTTCCACGTGTGTACCAAGAGCAATGGAGGCACAAGGAACACCACGGTGCAGTCTGTCTTACAGTCTCTGCTCCATTTACTTGTCAAGTTGCAATATCAACTACCTCCTTCTGTCTCTGTGTAAGTGACTCGAGAGGCTAAATTGACTCCTTCTATTTCTGTGTAAGTGATCTAAGTTAGTGAATGTCTTTTTCCTCGTCCGATTAGACAAGTTTAAGAGCCTGATTGAGTTAAAAGCGGATCCTGTCGAAGAGCTCGATGTGTTGCCGGGTGTGATGATGCTGCAACTTGTTATTTTCTCCTGATTTCTGTTAAGAGACAAATTGAACAATAAAAACCAAGCTGGCTAGTTACGACACTAAAGTAAACAGCTTTGCAAATGTTGGGTTTATTTTAATGCAGCCTGAATGAGTGTGACCAGCTCTCACAGATTAGAATTTCTAAGTCTTGTTTTCTCAGTAATAGCAGAGGCTATTGGGGTCTCAATAGAGTTGGAAGGTCCAGTGAATATCTTGTGGCTGCTCCTGTCTTCGAATGTTTCTGGATTTTTAAAAACTTTTCTCCTGGAGAATGTATGTTTGAATTTGCGTCTGAAATTGCCTTTTTGCCAAGTGGTTGTTTTAACTGGATTTTACTATATCACTACAGTTAGTTAGTAAAATGTACTTTATCTATTATTCTGTTAAGTTTTACAATCGCCTTAAGTTATTCTAAGTTCCTCTTTCATTGATTGTATTTTAATGACAGTGTTTAAATAAACTGTGTTGTGCTTAACATTGAGTAGTTTCAGCAATCACATTGCATCTGAATCAGTTATGCTACATTTGCCTTTCGAGTAACAAAACTGTTGGATTTAAGCTAGCACCATAAAATATTTTGAAGGGTCTCTGGCCTCGTCCGTAACACTGGATTCCTTGTCTTCCTGTTAATTGGCAGCAGAGTCTGAATGGGCCATTCCTCTTTTTGTTCGGTAGTTTCAATGGGTTGAATGGCTTCCTCCTAGTCCTGTGAAGTGAGCTTGAGGTGCTGAATGAGGTCCTCCTTCCCCTGTGAAATTAAGCAGCATCTCGCAGTAATGTTACATGAATGCTACAAACACTTTAACAGCACAAGGCTGAATATTGTCCAGGTCTTGCTGCACATGGACACAGACTGGTTCAGGAGCTGAGGGGTGACACGTTGTTCTGAACATTGTGTAATCTTCAACAAATATCCCAACTTCGGATCTTATTTTGAGGAAAGACATTTATGAAGCTGCGAAAGTTTGTTCTGAGGAAGCTACCCTGAGGATCTCCTGTAGAGACGTTCCGGAATTGAGATGATGGACATCCACACACCACAAATATCTTCGTTTTCCTGTGATTGACTCCAACCAGTAGGGGAGTTAACACTAATTCCCAAACAAATCCAGATGTTTCTCTCCTTGATGGCCTCCTCAGTCAAACACTGCTTTGATATCAGGGCCAGTCATTCTTTTTTGAGATCTTGTGTTCACCTCTTTTATTCGTAGCAACAGGTAGAACAGAGAGTTCTGAATGTTAGCAATTCTCTTTTCCACAGTGGTAAGGGAGCTAAATACTTAAAGATGAAGGAAATGGCTTTTGACCTATCAGAGAGTTGAGGACTGTGAAAAATTGGATATGAATGAGGATTAGAGACCAAGAGCAGATCAGTCATGATCTTAGTGAAGGGCAAGGCAGACTTGGGGAGGCGGGGGGGGGGGGGGGGGGGGGGACGGCGAGCGATCTTCCCCTGTTTCTGATGTTCTCCCATTCTGTTATTGCAAAGTTAGTGGGTGTTAATTTCCTCGAAAATCTGTTATTGAATGTTGCAGCCAGGGAGACCAGAGACTTTTGTGAGCCGTCTCTGGGTGAGGTATGGAGGCTGTATTCACAGTGAATCTGGGTCTATAACATGACCAACAAATGGAACACAAGTTACAGAGAGGTGGAGCTCAATAAAGAGAAAGGAGGGGCATTTTTCATACTCAGTCTGTGTTTTTCCAATTACGTTTCCCAAACTATCCCACACCTGTGTGACAGATTTGAGGGGCTGAATGGTCTCCTCTGTTTCTGTGCACCAGGTTATAGCAGTTAGTAACCTCCAACTGCTCCTGTCTAGCAGGTATGAGGGGCTGAATGGAACAAAGAAATATGGGACTGAGGAACAGGAGTGGGTCATTAGACATTTCGACCTTTCTCCTACAGGCACTAATATTGTGGCTGATCAGGTTGGGGTCTCAGCCCCACTTTACTGTCTGTATCTCATTATCCGTGACTCACTTCTCTGTCAACATTTAACTAACTCAGCTTTCAATCAATGCAAACATAGAGGCACGAAAAACTTCCAGTGAAGAGAATTCCCTCTCCAAACGTCCTTTCAGAATTCCTCTGCATCCCTCGTATAGAATCGGAGAGTCATGCAGCATGGAAACAGACCCGTTACTCCAATCTATCCACTCGGACCAGAGAACCAAATGTGATCTAGTCCCGTTTGCCAGCATTTGGACAATATCCCTCCTCTTTCAGATACATTTAAAATGTGCGATTGTAACCGCCTTCACCACTTCCTCTGACAGCACTTTCTGTACACACACCACTCTCTGTGTGAAACATTTTACCCTCAGGTCCCCTCTAAATCATTCCCTCTTGCCTTCAACCTATGTCATTTTGGTTTGGACTCCCCTATCTTGGGAAACAGACGGTGGATATTCAGAATATCCGTGCCCCTACAATATCACCCACCAGCCAGTGACACTCCAGCGGGAAACATCTCAATTTATTCAGCCTCTCCATAAAGCTGAAACCCTCCAGTCCTGGAACATCCCTGTCAACCTTTTCTGCTGCCAACTCAATTGTATGCAGTATTCTTAAAATGGCGTCGCCAACATCCTGTACAGATCAACATGCCACCCCATCTCCTATATTCAGTACTCTGACTGCTGACTGCTGAAGGCAAATGTGCCAAATGGGTTCTGCACCACACTCTCTACCTGCGACTCCACTTTCAAGGAACTATGCCTCCACAGCCCTAGGTCCGTTTGTTCTGGAACACTACCCAGGACCTTACTATTAAGCATATAATTCCTGCCCTGATTTGTCTTCCAAAAATGCAAAACCTCATATTTATCTAAATTAAACTTCATCTGTCACTCCTTGCCCCTTTGACCCGTGTAATTATGGTCCTGTTGTACTCTGACATAATTCACTACACCACCGTCATCTGTAAACTTATTAACAATGCCTCCGATATTCATATCCAAATACTTTATATAAGTGTCGCAATTCAGTGAACGTAGTACTGATTCCCGCAGCACACTGCTGGTCACAAGCTTCCAGTCAGAAAAACAACCCTCGCCCTTCAAGCCAATTTTGAATCCAACCGACCAGCTTCCGCTGTATCCCATGTGACCGAAACTTATTAATCTGTGTACAAATCGGAATGCTATGAACACCTTGCTGAAGTCCATACAGACAACGTCTGTCAAACTGTCTTCAACAATCTGCTTTGTCACCTCTTCATAAAACTCAATCAAATTAATGACCCATGATTGCCCATGCAAAAAGCCATGTTGCCTACCTCTGATCAGCCCTTGCTTTCCCAAATGTACTTCAATCCTATCCCTTAGAATTCTTCCAACAAGTTAAGCATGACAGAAGTCAGACTCACCTGTTAAGAGTTCCCCAACTTTTTGGTCACTGTTTCCTTTTCAAATCCTACTCCTCGACGGCTCACGATAAATGTTGAATGTAACCAGGTTGATGATATGGCCGAAGGTATAGGTCTCAGATTGGGCCAGGGTAAGTTTTAGGAACAAGTCAGGCTGGTTCGTTTTAATCTGCTAAAACAAGATGTTTATGATCCTGAGCAATGTTAGTCAAAATGATGATTGGCAAACAATTTGGATATTGCAAATGTGTAATTGATGTTTCTCTTTCTAAAAACACTGACACACACACACACACACACTACATAAAATCTCTGCAATTTTAAGTTGAAAGAACTTTGTCCAGATATTAGTGTAATCCATGACAAAACGAAAAGTAGAGAAAATGTCCAAAATGTTATTCTTCTTCTCAGGTGATTCTGCTCACACAAAGTACTTGTGATGGGATTTTATTCTGGAAGTTTTCGATTTGACTGAATTCCCTTTTTTTAGGCAGTCAGGAGATTCCAACAATTTCTGGTCAGGAGTCCTGCATGAAGGTGGCTCAGTTGTTAGCACTGCTGCCTCACAATGTCAGGGACTTGGGTTCTGTTCCAGCCTTGGGTGACTGTGTGAATTGCACTTTGCACATTCTCCCCATGGCTGCGTGGGATGGTAAAGGGTGCTCCAGGTTCCTCTGGCAGTCCAAAGATATGTCGGTTATATGGATTAGTCATGTTAAATTATCCATAGTGTTCAGGGATTTCGAGTTTAGCTGCATTTTACAGGGGTATATATAAGGTGGGAGAATGGGTCTGGGGAGGCCAAAGGCCTTGTTTTCACACTATGGGGATTTTATAAAAAATATAGAGTGGCAAAGACGACAGAGATTTTCTTTTTTCTAACATTGCTCTGATTAGCATCAATGAGTGCGAGAGTGTTCAATAGGCCGTTCCTCCTTCGGCAGAGTACATTTTGTCCCTCTCTGAGTTGATTCACTCAGTAATGTCATCCTCTCCCAAACTAGACCATGTGAGGTTTCCTTGCACATTGTCCGAACTATGACTCCATCCATCACATTCTCTGTTCCATGTAGGTGCAGCATTTCATGCACAGAGCCATACCCTTAGCAGAAATTGACCGAGTTGATTTGGAGATGTGTTCATATGTCACTGCGTGATTTTTAAAAGAAATGTTTAATGTCTTCAGAATACCTGAGTTAAAATGAATGCATCTTATTATTAACACAAACAGAAATTGCTGGAAAAGTTCAGCAGATCTGACAGCATCCAGATGTCTTTTAAATCTTGTAGTTATACCAATCTCCATCACTTCCTCTGATAGCTCATTCCATAATGCTCTACACTCTTCATGAAAAGGTGCCACTGAGGCCTCTTCAAAATCTTTGCCCTCTCACTTTTTACAAATGACTTCTAATTTTAGACGCCCCTAACTTGGAGGACTAAAAAACCCTGACTGCTCACCCTATCCATGACCATTAAGATTTTATAAACCTCCACTGCTGCGAAATGTGACTCCAATCAACACGAATGGCTGTACTTTCAGTCACCCTGGGCCGAAATTCGGAAATTCAATACTGACACCTCTTCCTCCTCCATCAGTTTGATTAAACACACCATGAAACACCTTTATGGGATTTGAAATGTGAACCAGAGATAGAACAATAGGCCCAAAACTGCAATATTATTCTCCTGTGCGTTTGTTCATCAGCCTGTTCTGACATGCTTTGACACACCTCCACAACAAGTAGGACTTAAATCCAGACCGTCTGGTCTACAGTTAGGGAGTATATCACACAAGTTCAGCAATTGGAATCAAATCCAGAATTCTGGCTCAGAGGCAAGGGCATTACCCACGTTGCAAAATCTAATCCATGCCCAGAATTTGGGTCACATTTTAACTACCAGCTTTCAGTCGGTGTGGATTTATTAAAATCTGTTTAATATTGCTGTACTACACAAAAAACTTTCCATTGTTAAACAAATGCAAGATATTTGTCGCAACTGTAACTTGCTGAGTGCATGTGCTGTGCCATCAAGATAAACCATGAACATTAGATTTACATTACATTACATTACAATGTGGAAACAGGCCCTTCGGCCCAACAAGTCCACACTGACCTACAACCCACCCATATCTCTAATCTAACATTACGGGCAATTTAGCATGGCCAATTCACCTGACCTGCACATCTTTGGACTGTGGGAGGAAACCAGAGCACCTGAGGAAACCCACGCAGACAAAGGGCAAAAGTGCAAACTCCACATAGTTAGTCGCCTGAGGTGGGAATTGAACGCGGGTCTCTGGTGCTGTGAGGCAGCAATGCTAACCACTGTGCCACCTACAGCATCTTTAACTGCTTGGCTTTGATTTCTATTTTAAATCGCTATTATATGTAGTCTGCAATATTAAGGACATAAATCATGCAGACACACTCTGCACAATGATGGGCCTCGAATAGATATTTATTACTGAACACCAGAGATCAAGAAAGACTATAATTTCTGGACCCAAAAAAACGATCACTATTACCCACCTCTAACGTGTGACTACCCTCTTCCTAAAACCATGAAATGATACCAGGCCGCTGATTACTGTCCAGCCTCTCATCCCGACTCACTGTGTCTGCAATCTGTCCCTCCTCCCCCAACCGCACAAGGCAAACCAAGCTCAGGGTCTTTGTGAAAAACAAGGCCGAAGTGTGCAGGCTTCCTGGAGAGGGGGAATGAATTGTAATATTAAACGGGGAAGGTGTGAAGGTGGTAATATCACTCACTGGGCTGAGGGGTGGCAGGTGGAGTATAGTTTGAATTAATGTGAGGTATTGGATTTGGTAAAACAAGAACAGGACCAATACAACTAAAAGTAGGGCCTTTGGCAGTGTTGTAGAACAGAGACATTTACCGTCAGTATAATTCTTTAAAGTTTGCATCTCATATAAATAGTGTGGTTGAGAAGGTGTATAGCACTCTTGTCTTCATTGGTCAAACCTTTGAGGATCGAAATTGGGACGTCATGGTGAGGTCATATAGGACATTGGTGAGACCTCTTCTGGAATACTGTGTCCAATCTGGTCATCCTGCCCGCTCATTCCATAGGCATACCACCCTCTGGGTGAAAAAGATGCCCCTTATGTCACTGTTATATTTTTGACCTCTTACCTTAAACCTATGTCCTCTAGTTTTGAACTCCCCGCACCCTTAAAAAATACCTTGACTATTCACTTTGATATTATTGACATTGATATTATTAAGCTGGAGAGGGTTCAGAAGAGATTAACCTGGCTGTTGCTGGGTAAGGAGGGAATGAGCTATACGGAGAGGCTGGATAGGCTGGGACTTTTTTTCATTGGAGAGTATGAGATTAAGGGGTAACTTTACAGAGGATTATAAAATCATGAGGGGTACAGTTAAGCTGAAGGGCTGATGTCTTTTCCCTCGAGTTGGGGATTCAAAATTGAGTGACATTTTAAGATGCGAGGAAAAAAGATTTACAAAAGTCATGAGAGGTAATTATTTTAGACAGAAGCTTGCTTGGGTGTGGAATAAACTTCCAGAGGAAGTGATGAAAGCAGTGACAGTTGCAACGTTTAAGGGACATTTAGATCAGTACATGGATAAGACATCCATTTGGATGGTGCTGTGAGCAGCTGCCCTCTCCCTCCCCATCTCTGAATGAATCCCTATTGGTTTTCACCCTCTGCCAATGCCTGTGCAGTGGCGTGGGGAGGCCAGCAGAGGGTAGTATTGCATCATTTTAAACACCACAGCGACTGCTGGACCTGCCCCTCACGGAGACAGACACACACACAGCAATTGTTACGACACAGCGTGAAGCTCATCTGGTAATTTAACCTAAACAACAAGAAAAGCTCAATTTGCATCATAAACTGTAAAATCTGAGTGGCAGACAACTTCCAAATTCCACTGTTTAAATAAAAACAACAATTTATTTTTTAACTCTGAAAGTGAACATTTTACATCAACTATTCACAACTCTAAGACCCCCAATCTCTTAACTGCCTATTACCCCACTCCAACTCAATAGCAATATACTATTTCAATAAGACACTTATTAAAATTACATCAACTTAATTTCAAAACCACACAGCAGCTGTTGTTGTCGGTGTTTACGTTCAGCTGTGGGTCTCCCTGGGTTATCTTCTTTCTTTTTAATGTGAATATGTTTCATTTGAAAAGGTACCTTTGATAGAGATTGTTTTCCAATTTCTTGGATCTGTTTTGATGGCATTTGCTCTGTTTGCAATTTTCAAAATGCCTGCATTCTAAATATCCCCAACATTTGGATCATTTATCGAAAACCAATAAATTCAAACTTGATTTTTTTTGACTATCCTGGGGCATAATTTAAACGGATTGGTAAAATTCCTATTGTTGTCCAAAGAGCAACCAACTCATGGATCAATTTCACAGCCAAATGTGACATATTTTCAGTTGTCCTTGACAGTCTGTGTCTGCCACCCTCTCATATACACAGGAGCTTGGAAACTCTCAGTTCAGAACCGTATTCACTCTCTCTTAAAGGTACAGTACACACTTTCAACTTCATAACATTAATACCATGATGTCAATGAAGATAAGCAGAGCACATTCTGATTTCTCATGCCCCATGGTTTGTCAATGTTTCGTTCATTGTGCCTGGTGGGTGTCAGGACTTTTGTTGGTCTGTTGACAGTATGTCATTATTTGATTCTCTCCGTGGGAATATATCAGTATTTAACTTGCTCGCACTCGTGAGTGTGGCAGGATTTCAGTTGTTTCTTGGGGTCTGTGATGCTATGACAATTTCAATGTTTGTAAATGGCACCGAAACTGGAAGAACTCTGAAGGCTATGGAAGACAGTGTGGAACTCTAACATGACAATCACTCATTGGTGTAGTTTTCACGCAGATGGGGATCAATGCAGAGCAGTGTGAGGTGGTGCACTTTGGTCGGAAGGACAATGAAAGACAAAACAAAACAGGCTGCACCGTTATAAAGGGGCTGCAGGAGCAGAGAACGTTGCGTGTATATGAGCACAGATTGTTGAAGATGTCAGGAAAAATGAGGAGAGCAGTAAATATCACAGATTAGTTTCAGTATCTGAGCTCTTTACAGGGGGAGGTGTAGGTGGGAGGCTCTGTGCTCCCTTCCTGGTAGGTGGGGGTGACGATGTGTTGTGTGCCCACCCCCCTGCCCACCGAGACCGTGGGGATTTCATTTGTTCCAGCTCGACATAAATGGGAGATGGCATCAGGACCACGGCTTCTAAGTTGTGTTGAGGAAACGGAGCTGCCAATGGGTTTAAAATGAGAGTTGCCTTCACCGAACATTGCTCCTTACTCGGTCGGTGGGACGTCGATGTTTCAGAATCCCCACACGAGGCGTCCCGGTTCTCTCCGGCTCCTACCAGGGTCCTCCTTACATGGCGGGGGGAGGGGGGGGGTGAGGGAACGGATGTCGGGCACTCCACCACCCGGATAGGCCCTTTCTGTCCTCTTCCTGTTTCTCCTCGAATGGGAGAAAGGGATGCACGGAGTGAGGGTGGGAGTGGGTGGTCCTGCTGTTAGTGTCGGTGTAGGTGGTGATGGGGGGACATTTGGTGAGGTGAGCCTTGTTCGGGGGTCGGTGCTATAACAGATATCCCGTGAGTGTGAGGGAGCAGAGAGAATACAGCGACCCTTACCCTGAAAGAACGGGGAAGGTTATTGATGCTTGTCCTGTGTTACTGGGCATTTCTACAGACCGCAGATACTGCATTGAGCTGGGTGGGGAGCTCAGACCATGATCGGTGTGTCTGGTGGTGTGCCCCCCTCTGGGAAGAGAATGGTCCCCCTCTGTACCAGGACCTCTGTGCCCCTGTCGACAAACCGTGGTGTAATTGTCCCTTATCCCCCATGCTCGGTGTAAACTGTGCAGGGCAGTTCCGAACTAAGAAAACTCAACTGTGTCCATTTGCCTTTTAAAGATGGCACCAGTGTCAGGGATCACGGAATATCCAGGGGTATCCGGGCGATGGTGTGTGTACCTCCAGCCATGATGGGTGGGAGAATCGGGCTGGTATTAAATGAGAGGGACACCATGGGGTGGGGTGGATAGTTAATGAGCTCGATAAGATAGCACGAGGAAACTAGCTCAGCCTCGTGCAGATAATCCCTCTGTCACACTCAATGAAAATGTCACTGAGACAAATTATTGTTAAAAACTGCCCAATGAGGCATACATTGTGTTGAAACCAATTGCAGTTAAAAGGATGCAGAACAAATGCTCATCTGACTTCACACCAATATCCCTTTTCCCATATTTCCTGGGAAGGTTGGCTCATGTTACAAGATGCTATCCAAGTGTCTACATTTCAGCATTCTGAAACCTGGGAACACATCCTTCCATAACAATGTCTCTCAGTCTCCCCCTCTGTCTATTTCCCAAACCCCTTCCATGTGGTGATATTTAAATTGATTCCCCACGATCTCTCTCTGGCAGTGTTGTTCACACCCACAGCACCCCGTTGTCATGGCACAATGGAGGTATGGAGCTGTAAATGGATGGGAGCTGCACATCCTGTCACTTCCAGCCCGGGCTGCAAGTTTCCCCACGCTGGGCAGTGATCTAACACAGTGTAACTGAACAATGCACTGGGCTGGGGTGCACAGTTCTATATGCTGGGTGGCAACTGCTCCTGGTTTATAGATCAATGCATTGGGGTGGGTTACACAGTCCTACATGCTGGGAGGGTAACTGCACCTGGTTTACAGATCAATGCACTGGGGTGGTGTACACAGTCCTACATGCTGGGAGGGTAACTGCTCCCGGTTTACAGATCAATGCACTGAGGTGGCGTACACAGTCTTACATGCTGGGAGGTTAACTGCTCCTGGTTTACAGATGAATGCCCTGGTTTGATGTACCAGTTACCCTCCGAGTTCTACATGCTCGGAGGGTAACTGGTCCTGGTTTACAGATCAATGCACTGGGGTGGTTTACATAGTACTACTTCTTGGGAGGGTAACTGCTCCTGGTTTACAGATCAATGCACTGGGCGGGGTGGGAATACACTGTCCTACATGCTGGGAGGGTAACTTTCAACTCCCCCTCCCACTCCACCGAGGATATGCAGGTCATTGGACTCATCCACCGCCAAACCACAACAACGCGACGGTCGGAGGAGGAGCGTCTTATCTTCCGACTGGGAACCCTCCAACCACAGGGGATGAACTTGGACTTCACCAGTTTCTTCATCCCCCCTCCCCCCACCTTGTCTCAGCCGAATCCCTCCAGCCCGGCACCGCCTTCCTGACCTGCAGTCTTCTTCTTGACCTCTCCGCCTCCACCCTACTCCGACCTATCACCTTCACCTTGACCTCTTTCCACCTATCACATTTCCAACGCCCCTCCTCCAAGTCCCTCCTCCCTACCTTTTATCTTCTCCTGCTGAACACTCTCTGCTCATTCCTGAAGAAGGGCATGTGCCCGAAACGTCGAATCTTCTGTTCCCTAGATGCTGCCTGACCTGCTGTGCTGTTCCAGCAATAAAGTTTCAGCTTTGATCTCCAGCGTCTGCAGACCTCACTTTCTCCTCAGGGAGGGTAACTGCTCCTGGTTTACAGATTAATTCACGGGAGATCACTGCACAGGTCGCTGTGCTGGTCAGACTATCTGGTTGAGGTTTATAGACAATGCAATGATTTGGTTTGTTTAGTTCCTTATGCTGGATGGATATTTGTTTCAGGTTCACACATTGATGCACTGTTGTGGTCTGCACAGCTCCCCGTGCTAGACAGATATCTAGTCCGGGTTTATAGATCAATGCACTGCTGCCGTCTGCATTTCTCCAGGTGCTGGACAGATATCTTGTCCGGGTTTATAGATCAATGCACGGGTGTGGTCTGCACAGCTCACCGCGCTGGAAAGATATATGGTCTGGGTTTATCGATCAATGCCCTGATCTGATCTGTGCAGTGTTGCACTGTGGACAGATTGCTGGGTTGTATTGACCAGTGCAATGGATGAATCTGGACAGATTGCTGGGTTGTACTGAGCAGTACACTGGCCTGGTCTGCACAGTGTTCCACGGTGAACAGATATCCCCTCTGGCTTTATGGTGTCTGGGCTGGTTCTGTGAGGTGGATTGAGAATGTGCTATATCTAACCATTTCAGCTGATATGGCAAAGCCTTTAGTTCCCATTCCTGTGATTGGACCATCCGTCTCTCAACCCATTCACGTTAAAGTGTGTCCTAGCACAGTACATCATGTTGGTGGGGTGGATTGGGGGGAAAGGTGATGGACAGGCCAAGGGGTTCCCCGGAATGTTGTGTCCCCGACATTCTATAACTGCCATTCCCCGGAATGTTCTGTCCTCGACATTCTTTTACTGACATTCCCCGGAACGTTCTGTCCCTTACATTCTATAACTGACATTCCCCGGAACGTTCTTGCCCTGACATTGTTTGTGAACGGCCGGACGTCAGTGAATTGAACAAACGATAAGATCACAAGGGAAGAGATCCCGTTGCAGGGAGAAGGAGACACTGTTCCGAAGGCCCCTCAGGCAGTTAAAGGGGTGAATACGTTTTCCCTGCGTTTACATTTCTTCCCGACACAAAATGCAGGAATCCCCAAACTCCGTTAGTCTTCAGAAAACTGGGAGAGAATTCTTCAGGACAGCAAGGTTCCCACCCTCCGTATTAGGAACTGGGAAGGAGTGACCTGTGTCTGCTCTCGAGTGAGCAAGTGTGTGGGAATGTTCTAGAAACCATCTGTCCTTATGGATGTGTCTCTGAGTGTTTGCGGAGGGAGGGTTTATTGGTTTATGTCACATTTTTGTCAGTAATTCCGACCTTCCCATTTGTTATTCCAGCTCCAATTATTTTAATAAATCCCTGAATACAGGGACACATTTGAAAATCTCACTGGGTCCCTGATCAAACGGGTCCCTTTGCCTCCAGGCTGATGGATAATGGGTTTGTTTTCCTTCCTCACAGTTAACGTCGTGACCATCTACATCCTGCTTTATAAATATTGTGGATTTTCTCCATGTGTCAGACGTTATTTGGGGGCCATGGCAGCGGCGGATCTTATGGTCATTATCCTCGACCTGATACTGAGACACATTCCCATTGTTTATCGGCAACAGTTTTATTTCCTGAGGGACTCCGTTCCCGTGTGTAATATCCATGCCGTCCTGCTTTATGCAGCCACTGTCTGCTCCGTTTGTTTCACCGTCACTTTCACCTTTGATCGGTTTGTGGCCATTTGTTGCCAGAAGCTGAACAGTAAATATTGCAGTGAGAAAACGGCGGCTGTGGTTCTGGGAGCAGTGACTGTGCTGAGCTGTGTAAAGAACATTTTCTGGTATTTTATGCTCACGGCTCGGTATTGGCTGGTGAACGGCCCTTGGTTTTGTGATGTAACAGTCGCTGTTCGATCCTCCATTGTCTGGGTCACAATCGAGTCCCTCCAGCACATTCTAACCCCGTGTGTCCCATTTCTCCTGATTCTGCTGCTCAATGTTCTCACCGTCAGACACATTTTAGTGACCAGCAGAGCCCGCAGGAGACTCTGCGCCTACACCAATGGGGACGTTCAGTCTGACACTGAAATGAGAAACCGAAAAAAATCCATCATTTTACTGTTTGTGATCTCGGCCAATTTCATCCTGTTATGGTCAACGTTAATGCTGTATTCTATTTGGAGGCGAATGTATTGGATTGTGGATACCCCTCTGTATCTCCATTACTTTGTGCAGGAATTGGGCTTCATGCTGCAGCTCCTCAGTTACTGCACAATCACCGCGATTTATGCCGTGACCCAGACTAAGTTCAGGCAGCAGCTGAAGAATGTGCTGAAATATCCCTTCACCCAAATCCATCCATCCATCAAATTCCCCCATTAATCTATCCATCCGGGATTTTCTCATTTCAGTTCAGTGTTTCAGCGATGGAGCAGCCTGTCGCTATGATAACAGACTGAGGGGAGCGCTGGTTTGTCCATCCTTATCCCACAGGGGGGTTACAGGGTAACATTTCAATATTTCTCACAACTCAAGGGCCAGTGAGAAAAGGATCCATCCCACTGACTGTATCCATCACTTCCATTTGTAAACAATGAAAATGTTCATTAAAGCATGCTGAGCAGCAGATTGACCGATGTTGTTGTGTGTCTTTGTGTTGGAGAAGCTGAGCTGGAGAGAGACAGACTCAGCCTCAAGTCCTTGTCCTCAGGGAAGGGGAGGGCACAGTGCCCTGAGCTCAGGAGCTCGGTTTTCCTCCCTTTGTCCTTACTTTCCCTACTGGGTCTTCCACTCCAACATGACTCTCAGCAGAATTCACCTTGCTCCCTTTGTCACTCTCCAACCATATATTCCTCCAACTCTCACACTGCACTGCTATTTCTTTCTCATTTTCCCATTCACACACTCAATTCCACTGTCGTTGCCTTCCCCAATCTCATTCACTACCTCTCCATCTTGCGATCATAACCTCCCAATGTTACTGTCTTCCTCGAATCCTTCGGTGCTGGGGGAACAGAAGCGGCTTGTCGATCTTCAGACCGATGTTAGGGAACAGAGATTGGTACAGCATATCAGGCCATTGCCAGGGCAACAGTATGGAGCTTGGGCCAAACGCCATTTCTCGGGGACACAGTGGGTGTGAGAACACGAGCCATTACTAGGAGGTAATTGGTGGAGTGGCACAGTAGGCTGTGGCTGAGACTGGTACAACAGGATATCACAACCAGAACACATTGTGTGGGAATCACTGCCTGTTACTCAGGAAATAGAATGGCGATGGGGTTAAAGGGCATTTAGAGGGGATCCACTGGGTCGGTCTTGACAGGCAGGAGCTCAGTTTAAAGTGTGTGAGGGGTGTGATAGTGCGAGACTGCGTGGGCGTGTGAGTGTGATGCTGGGAGAGTGTGCGAGGGAGTGAGCATGATGGTGGGGGAAACGTGTGGGTGAGTGAGTGTGATGATGGGAGAGTGTGCGAGGGAGTGAGCCTGATTGT
>NW_025212756.1:0-817 GCF_004010195.1 Chiloscyllium plagiosum | reverse complement strand
CCCACACTCACACTCGATCACATACACACGCTCACACACACCCACACTCGCTCACATACACACACACTCGCTCATATACACACACTCATACACACAGGCACACTCGCTCACATACACACACACACTCACTTACATACACACACATGCTCACGTATACACACGTATACTCGCTCACATGCACATGCTCATACACACGCGCATACTCACTCACATGCACACGTATATGCTCACATGCACACTCGTTCACATATACATGTGCACGTGCACATGCACATTCACTCAAATACACACACACAAACACACTCGCACACATACACACACATACATACAAAACACCCACGCGCACACTCACATACACACGTGCACTTGCTCACATCCACACACACACAAACATACAAATGTGCACTCGCTCATATTCACACACACATACACGCACACTCGCTCACATGCACACGCATATGCTCACATACACACACATACACTTTCACATGCATTCACTCACACACACCCACACACACACTCACTCGCTCTCACGCTCACACACATACTCAATCAATTTTGTCTCTGGATGTAGTATAAAACTGATGCTATTACTTTGACATAGTTTTATTGAGTCTTGAATTTCTCCCTCATTGAATTTACTGTCTCGTTATATTGCAATCAAGAATTAGAATTCCTATTTGTGGCTACAAGGAATTTAAGTTATTATCTTATTTCATATGACTTTTGGAGCAGAACTTGGACAAGCTGGTTAGTGGTTCACATCTGGCTTAGTAGGCTGCAATTATTTAACTAATACAATGGGTGGATGAGCCTA
>NW_025212755.1:27738-28400 GCF_004010195.1 Chiloscyllium plagiosum | reverse complement strand
AAATACAAACTGAACAGTTATTGAAAAAGGAAGTAACAAGCAGATGTTAATTCTATTTTCTGTACATAAACGTGCGGTGAATTTTTCGTAAGTTATATATATGTAAAAAGGAAACTCTTATTGTGGTTCGAAATACAATAAATGTTAGCATGAAGTGAACTATAATCAAATCAATTCATCTGTGTTATCTCAGTTAAAATACAGTTCAATATGCAAAGTAATCGAGTGATTGTACACTGCAATATCTTTACATTAATTCAGTGTTGAGACATAATTCCACATTTTATACCCCTTTTAGTGAAGCAAACTAGTGACAGGAGTCAGGGCAGGTAGGGGAACTCCTTAATGAGTACTTGGCTTCAGTATTCACGAGTGAGTGGGACCTCGTTCCTTGTGAGGACAACGTGAAACAGGCTGATATGGTTGAACAGGTTGATGTTAAGACGGAGAATGTGCTGATCATGTTGAAAAACCATGGGAATAGAGAAGTCTCCTCGGCCAGAAAAGATATAACGAAGGTTGTCATGGGAAGCGAGGGAAGGGATTACTCTGTTTTGGCGATGATCTTTGCATCCTCACTGCCCGCTGGAGTCATACCAGATGATTGGAGGGTGGCAAACGTTATTCCCTTATTCAAGAAAGGCAATCAAGATAATCCTAGG
>NW_025212755.1:25034-27224 GCF_004010195.1 Chiloscyllium plagiosum | reverse complement strand
ACATTTCTCCAGAATATTAAACTCCAGTCCAATTTGAAAATTTATTAACATCATCAAACTTGAACTCCAAATGTCAGAAAAAAAATCAGAGACTTACGGCACATGTCGAGGTCACTTGGCCCATCCTGTATGTGTTCCTTGCAATAGAACTACCTAGGCTTTACAACGTTCTGTACTCACCGATGAGAGCAACAATTTCAGACTGTGTACTCTGCCCTCTATGTTGTTATACTCTGTTTTTATAATGTATTTCTTTGAAAGCTGCACACCTTGTTTCCTGGCTTATTTCCCAGCTCTCACTCCATTCCCCGTGGCCTTGCGGGACGACCATTTCTGCTGTTTAATCTCTCCTGCCTTCCCCCGTGTGACAGACTGTCTTTTTGTCCTTGTCTCACCCCACCTTGCTCACAAACTGTAACATTTCTGATGGTTCCCAGACCTCTGTGACTTCACTGCGCCCCCTGGGTCAGTGGCGTGAGTTTTGAATTCTCTTTCGCCAGAAATAATTGGAAATCTTTCTGGCTGCAGTTTCCCCCAGATTTTATTTTTTAAAACAGAGCATTTGTGTCAGGAGGAGGCCATTCCTCCACAATTCCGAGCATTTGGATGTAGTCTGTGAACTGTCCACAGATGTGGAGCTCCACTGGATTGACCATGTTAACATAGCCTTTAGTGTGCAGGTTCGGCGGGTTGGGTTAGCCATGATAAATGTGGGGTTATGGGGGTATGGTGGGAGAAGCAGTTCATTGTAGGCTCGATTGGCCAAAATGCCTCTTTCTGCCCTTACGGCATTCTGTGATTCTAACTAGTTGTTATTGTCGTCACATTTTCCTCATGCCAGGTTCATTCAACTCAGGTACACACGCTGTCTTGGTGTTTCTGTGGGTGCTCACTCACTCCTTTCCTTCAGTTTCACAGCAATTTCACACAGTACGTGAGGGTGAGAATGAATTTGCAAACACAAATACTCCAACCAGACCCCCTCACAGGTCAGGAGCTGTTTCTGCTGCTAATGTCGCTTACAGGGAACAGGAAAATAAAGGTTCAGTCATACATCTTACAAGGTTATAATCAACAGGAATGGCTAAATAGCTTAAAACCCTTTTCTCAAGAGGAAGCTGAGAGACAACCTGATACAAACAGGAAGCTTTGTGCCTGTGTTTTCAGAGAGTTGAAGTTGAAATAATTGATTTCGAAGCATGTTTCATTGCCCCAGAACATCAAAGGTGCTATCTAAATGTGCATATTTATTACTGTCTATCTGTCTGAGTTAACAATCAGTTGGGCAGGTCAGTGTCTAAGTGTCTGAGTGTCTTCCCAAATCCCCGATTGAATCTGTCTCCCCCATAAACTCAGGTGCCTCACCACTCACTGGGTCATGGAGAAACTCTGCCGTTACAATGAGAACTGTCTTTGCTGTCACCTCTCCTCGTGCTTCCGCCTAATCCCCACTTTCCTTCATTAAATCCCAGCTGTCTCTTGTCCACCCACATGGGAATGTTGAAGAGCATGACAGCAGATTGGATTGAAACTGAGAATTCAATAACCAGAATGAAATAAGAAAAAGGCAATAAACGGGGTTTGTGGATCTCAGGGATACAGATTCCAGGCTGAGTCCTTTATGGGCATTCCCGCAGTAATACGAGACAGTATTCCATGATGAGAGTTAAACCCGATTGGCAGGAGAGGGGGCCACTGAACATTTTGGGCGGCACGGTGGCACAGTGGTTAGCACTGCTGCCTCACAGTGCCAGAGACCCGGGTTCAATTCCCGCCTCTGGCGACTGACTGTGTGGAGTTTGCACGTTCTCCCCGTGTCTGCGTGGGTTTCCTCCGGGTGCTCCGGTTTCCTCCCACAGTCCAAAGATGTGCAGGTCAAGTGAATTGGCCATGCTAAATTGTCCATAGTGTTAGGTAAGGGATAAATGTAGGGGTATGGGTGTGTTGCGCTTCGGCGGGACGGTGTGGACCTGTTGGGCCGAAGGGCCGGTTTCCATACTCTAAGTAATCTAATCTAATCTAATTAGCAGGTTTGGTTCAAACACAGGTTTATTCAGTCAGTAACAGTGTGTTAGACATGGAGGTGAAGTAAGCAATGAAGGGAAATGTTGCCACAAGCTGCAGATGGACAACCTTCATTGGAACAGGAGGAGGCCATTCAACCCTCAACCTTCCTCTGCCATTCAAATA
>NW_025212755.1:19525-23066 GCF_004010195.1 Chiloscyllium plagiosum | reverse complement strand
ACTATATAAAATACCTTCAATTGTATTGCCAGATTGCTGGACACATGCGGGGCTTTAAGAAAAAGAACTTAACTTACAGGCATTGAGTGTCAGAGCACCTACTGTTGCGTGGGCATCCTGTTTAGATACAATCTATTGATAATTGTTAGATTTGACTTATGCCGACTCCATAGACGTGGTCAGAGCATTATAACGGTCATCGAAGCTAACACATTTCCCATGGGTTAAGAGTCGCAAATGATAGCGTAGGAACAGGTTTGGCTAGTAAAGTCCAGTTATTCAAAATCATCCGAATTTACTTTCAGAAACAAGTGAGAGAAAGCCACATTATTGCATTAGCCCCAATTGAGAATTTCAGGAGAACTGAAGGGAGAGCTGGTGTTGGGAACTGTAATAATAAAGGAGATAAACTTGTTTTACAGAGAAAGCGTTCACAGATGGGAAACTCAGCTTTAACATCACATTTAACACACCCAATTCCGCAGATCCTGAACATTATACGTAACATGGTAGGGGAAAGCAGCATTCCCAGCCCAGAGAAATCATTCGTGTTGTGCATGTGGTTAAGGGTTTAACTGGTCATGTGATCTGGGAAGACACGATTATGACGGGACCAGGGTGAGGGTACGTTAACGTGGGGACTGTGGGAAGGAATTCACTTACCCCTCCCAGCGGGACACTCACTGACACAGTCACACTAGGGAGAGGTTGGTCACCTACCCCATGTATGGGAAGGGATTTACTCGCTCTTGCAATCTGCTGAGGCACCAGAGAGTGCACAGATGACTGAGATCTGCTATGTGTGAGAGAAAGGATTCATTCATATCTTTCTCCTGCAGAGTGCAATCCCACGGGGGAGAGGCGATTCACCTGCTCCATATGCGGGAAAGGATTCACTCAGTCTTCTGATCTGCTGAGACCCCAGCGAGCCCACACAGGGGAGAGGCCATTCAGATGGTCAGTGTGGGAGCGAGGATTCAGTGATTCATCCCGCGTGCTGAGACACCAGCGGGTTCACACTGGGTAAGAGTTGTTTCTCTCTCTGTGTGACAAGGGATTTACTGAGTCTTCAACACGACTGAGAGCCCAGTGAGTGCACACAGGGAAGTGGTCAGGCACCTGCTCCGTTTGGGGTAGAGTTCACACATCACTGCAGGACTCTGATTCTGATGTAACTGTTCATCAGAGTCAGGACTGGACCTTGTTCATGATGACACTGTTGGAGTATTAATGTTGTTGTCAATCACATTAACTGGGCTGGTGTTGACTGAATTTATATTGCCACTTTCTGAACCTCAGGGTGTCTCTCTGGGCACAAGGCTCCACACAAAGCAATGTGACAATGAGCAGGGATCGTCTCTTTTGACTTAAATTCTGATTGTAGTACTGCTACTTCACAGCACCAGGTACAAGGTTGGAGTCCAGCCTTGGTCAACGGCCTGTGTGGAGTTCCCTCATTCTCCCCGTGATAGTGTGTGTCCTCTCCAGGTGCTCTGGTTTCCTCGCACAGTCTTAAGATGTGCAGGTTAGGTTGATCAGTCATGCTAAATTGCCCACAGTGACCAGGAATGTGCAGACTAGGTAGATCAGCCATGGGAAATGCAGTATTACAGGGATGGAGTGTTCTGGGCGTGATGTTCTTCGGATGGTCGGTGGGGCTTGATGGGCCAATACTCTCCTTCCACACTGTTGGGATTCTATTCTATGATTGAGGATAAAGGCTTCACAGCAGGGTGTCCTTGGAGAAGGATCATGTGGTGCGTATCAATGCTCTCGATGCCTTTAGATAGAGGTGGGCACCACAGGGGATACAGAGCTTTATCTCCACCGCTGCCCCCTCCTCCCCCCAACTCTATTTTGATTTAGGCCCTTCCCACTCTGTTACTTGTAATGGTTTGCTTTGCCCATAATGGGCTTTGTTTATAAATATTCAATTGCTTACACAAATGGTTTACTGCTGGTGATTATAGTTTATAGGTGAACAAAAAGAAAAATGACGTAATGATGATTTTGATGGTGGGAAGGTTGCTCAGCTGTGTGTGATAACATGTCTGGGTAGGAGAAATGGGGAATAATGAAAGCTTCACAGCTCACAGAATGAGAACTGAAAAGCAGTTAAATCAAACCAAAGGTTCAGACAGGGAGGGAATATTTCCCTGGAGTTTGAGTAACTGGAAAGTGATGGTGTCCGGGAAGAGACAGGATTTTGTGCTAAAGGGCATTTGAAATTATATTAAGATATTTTTAATTCTTTTAGTTTTATTTATTGTGGAATAAACTTTAACACAAGGTTAGCAAATTTGTTTTTTTTAAATGTAAATGACAAATGTTAAATAAAATCCATCAAACCAACTCTCACTGAAAACCGATGTGGAGGTGCAATCTCCTGGAGAATCCCTGCCTACTTCTTCCTACCCAGGCTCCATGGCTATATACATACCTGGGAGATAGCAGCAGGAGGCGGCCATTCGATTGTGCTCCACCATTCAATGGGAAACAGCTGACCATCCAGCTCAGTCTCCTGTTCCTGCTGTGTTCCAATCCCCTTTGATGACTTTACCTCGAAGAACTATATCGAAGTCTTCCTTGAGCTTCACTGCCTTTTGTTCCAGTGACGTTGCTGTGTTACTGTGTGGATGTCGGCAGGGGTAATGTGATGGTGCTGACTCCTGGAGGATGCACTCAGCACCCCTCATCACCCTGCAGTAACATCAAACGGGTTTCAGCAACTAGAGTTAGAAACCATTTCTAGGATATGGGCATCACTGGCTTAGCCAGCATTTATTCCCCATCTCTAGGTACCCTTAAGAAGATGGTAGTGAGCTCCCGTCTTGAACCAATTGCAGTCCATTTGGTGCAGATAGACCGACAATGCTGGGAGGTAGAGTGTTGCAGGTCTTTGGCCGAGTAATTCCCCATCTTTGGTTTGTCAAATTCTGGATAACTCAATCACGATTGGCTCATGATTTTGAGATTTCAGTCTGCAAATCTTTACCATCTAGCACCCTATATAAATGAATGGGTACAATTAGAAATTCAGAACAGACAATTCTAGTTTCTCTGGAATATTTTTCCACGTAACCCTCCAGCCCACTTACTCTCTCCCACCATTCTGACTCTGCTTCCCCCGAAAGTGCACCCTCCCCATTCTCATGGAGTTACTGATAAACAGATCCATGCCACCACTTCCCGTCCCTGGTTAGACTCTGCACCCTTTCTGGGTTCACTTCCTTTCCCTTCAGTTGCTGCAAGTCAATAATTTAACAGCAGAATGAAACAAAAGGAAGCGGAAAGGGAGGTGGCAGTTCCTGGAGAGAAGAGAAACCTTCAGTCTGGGAGAATGGATCAGATCCTTCTTTGTTTCCCATTGGTCGATTCCCAGTGTTATGACAAGTTGTGAACGGAACTTGGTCCCATGTGGGTGTAGTCACACTTTGACCCCCCAACAAATCAATACTACAAGCAGATGAATCCTTTGCCAGCCAATCAAAGTGTGAAATGCTTTCCGCTAGTTACCCCAAAGCACATGCTCCAAACCCGC
>NW_025212755.1:15086-19477 GCF_004010195.1 Chiloscyllium plagiosum | reverse complement strand
GGCTGGAGGGTGTTGTGTATAGGATATCCATTCAGACACACAGGACATGTGGGCTGTCACTGGGTTTTACTGAGACATCCGCTTAGACAACCCGATTTCTGACGTAAGAAATACACATTCAGCCAATTGCGGGGTGGGGAGGTTAATAATGGGCAGCAGATTTTAAACAGAGGTGGCTCAGTGGCTAGCACTGCTGCCTCACAGCGTCAGGGACCCGGGTTTGATTCCAGCCTTAGGCAACTGTGTGGAGTTTACACATTTTCCCCATGTCTGCATGGTTTTGTTCGGTGCTCCAATTTCCTCCCACAGTCCAAAGACGTGCATGTGAGATGGATTAGTCATGCCAAATTGCCCATTGGGTTCATGCATGAGCCGGTTAGGCAATTAACAATGGGAAATGCAGGGTTACAGGGAATGGATGGGTCTAAATGGGGTGCTCATCATAGGGTGTGGACTCGATGGGTGAATACACTGTTTCTGTATTTTAGGGACTATTCTACTCTCATGAAGAAGAATGTACCTATCTCGATGTGTTTGAAACTGTGGAATTCGCTATTCAAAATGCGGTGGATGCCAGGACATGAGCAAATTTAACGAAGAGATACAGATTTTTAATTTGCAATGAGTTGAAGGGTGAGAGAACAGGCGGGAAAATCCAGCTGAGACCGAGGTGAGCTCAATCCTCATGGTATTAAATGGTGGAGCTGGTTCGAAGGGTTGCATTGCCTCTCCTGTGCCCAGTGCTTATCTTCTTAAGGTAATAACTGGAGATCTGAATCCAAAACTCACCACCTTCACCAAAGATTTTCGGAAAAAGCAGGATAGTTAGGTGGATTAGCGTTCCAAACTTAGATAGTAAAGGAAGCATGGAGGAGATAATGATTTTGCAATTTTAAACTGAGGGGAGACAGTGATTTATGGTTTTAAATTGTGTAGTACATTCACAGCGTCCAGAATACTCCGTTGTGAATATCTATCATGTACTTTATTACAAAGCCAAGGTATCTGACAATGAAACCCAAAACACTCAGGAAACATCGGCTCACCTCGTAATCGGATAAAAGACTTGTGATAAGTCTGGTTGAATTTAGAACACAGATGGAAAGCGGGAAGATTAAATCCAATCCCAAGATCCTGTGCTTAAACAAAGGAGACTACAATAGGATGAGGCAGGAGTTGGTTAATGTAGATTGGAAGCAAAGACTTTACGGTGGGACAGTTGACAGTCAGTGGAGGAAAATCAAAGAATTTTTCGAAGTGCTCAGCAAAAGTATATATCAGTGAAAAGGAAGGACTGTCGGAAAAGGAGTAATCTGCCATGGGTGTCTAACGAAATAAGGGAGTTTATCAATGTGAAATAGAAGGCATACAAATTGGCAAAGACACCAAGAAAAAATTAGGAGATTAGAAAAACTTCAAAGATCAACAGAAAGCTTGATGGGATAGTGGATAAAAAAGTGATGAGTAGCTCTCCCCAGGGCTGGAATAGCAGTTTTCACTGCTAGAGGAAAACCTATTGTGTGGGGAACATATGGCCTCTGTAATTGTTGAAGCACTTAACATAGAGATAATTCTGATCAAGTTAAAAATCACAGCACACTCCAAAAGCTTGTACTTCCAAATAAACCTGTTAGACTATAACCTGGTGCGGAAGCAAGGGATTACTGTGTTTTGGCGATGATCTTTGCATCCTCACTGTCCGCTGGAGTCATACCAGATTATTGGAGAGTGGCAAACGTTATTCCCTTATTCAAGAAAGGCAATCAAGATAATCTTAGGAATAATCGATGAGTCAGTCTTACATCAGTTGTGGGCAAATTATTGGAGAGGATTCAGAGAGGCAGGATTTATAATTATTTGGAAAAGCATAGATTGATTAGAGATGGTCAGCATGGCTTTGTGAGCGGCAGGTTATGCCTCAGAAACCTTATTGAATTATTTGAGGATGTGACAAACACATTGGTGAGGACAGAGCAGTGGATGTGGTGTATAAGGATTTTAGCAATGTGTTTGGTAAGGTTCCCCATGGAAGGCTTATTCAGAAAATAATGAGGCACGGGATACAGGGTTATCCTGATAACATGATTCAATGTTGAGACATTTGTGTGAGAGACTGCAAGGGGGTGAGTGAGAGAGAAATAAATTTTAAAAACGCAGAAAGGAAAGGAACTGGTGAGCAGAGGAGCTCCAACTAGTTTCTCATCCCGCCAACATCGTATTGGGTGAGCTGGATCGCAGACTTGTCAAGTAACGGCCTGACACAGTTTCACACGTAGAATCATACCTTACAATGTCGCAGACACCACCATGACCATCCTTGTATATCCTATCCCACCAGCAGGACATGGATGTAACGGAAATGCTGGAACATGCAGGGCTATGGACTAAGGTCTGCAGAATGGGATCAATGTGATTTATTTGACATCTCTCCAGAATATTAAACTCCAGTCCAATTTGAAAATTTATTAACATCATCAAACTTGAACTCCAAATGTCAGAAAAAAAATCAGAGACTTACGGCACATGTCGAGGTCACTTGGCCCATCCTGTATGTGTTCCTTGCAATAGAACTACCTAGGCTTTACAACGTTCTGTACTCACCGATGAGAGCAACAATTTCAGACTGTGTACTCTGCCCTCTATGTTGTTATAATCTGTTTTTATAATGTATTTCTTTGTAAGCTGCACACCTTGTTTCCTGGCTTATTTCCCAGCTCTAACTCCATTCCCCGTGGCCTTGCGGGCCGACCATTTCTGCTGTTTAATCTCTCCTGCCTTCCCCCGTGTGACAGACTGTCTTTTTGTCCTTGTCTCACCCCACCTTGCTCACAAACTGTTACATTTCTGATGGTTCCCAGACCTCTGTGACTTCACTGCGCCCCCTGGGTCAGGGGCGTGAGTTTTGAATTCTCTTTCGCCAGAAATAATTGGAAATCTTTCTGGCTGCAGTTTCCCCCAGATTTTATTTTTAAAAACAGAGCATTTGTATCAGGAGGAGGCCATTCCTCCACAATTCCGAGCATTTGGATGTAATCTGTGACCTGTCCACAGATGTGCAGCTCCACTGGATTGACCATGTTAACATAGCCTGTAGTTAGCATGTTCGGCGGGTTGGGTTAGCCATGATAAATGTGGGGATATGGGGGTATGGTGGGAGAAGCAGTTCATTGTAGGCTCGATGGGCCAAATAGCCTCTTTCTGCCCTTACGGCATTCTGTGATTCTAACTAGTTGTTATTGTCGTCACATTTTCCTCATGCCAGGTTCATTCAACTCAGGTACACACGCTGTCTTGGTGTTTCTGTGGGTGCTCACTCACTCCTTTCCTTCAG
The DNA here is from genome assembly GCF_004010195.1 of Chiloscyllium plagiosum. NCBI lineage: Eukaryota > Metazoa > Chordata > Chondrichthyes > Orectolobiformes > Hemiscylliidae > Chiloscyllium > Chiloscyllium plagiosum. The sequence continues at coordinate 16,146 of NW_025212755.1, read as the reverse complement.
TTTCACAGCAATTTCACATAGTACGTGAGGGTGAGAATGACTTTGTAAACACAAATACTCCAACCAGACCCCCTCACAGGTCAGGAGCTGTTTCTGCTGCTAATGTCGCTTACAGGGAACAGGAAAATAAAGGTTCAGTCATACATCTTACAAGGTTATAATCAACAGGAATGGCGAAATATCTTAAAATTCTTTTCTCAAGAGGAAGCTGAGAGACAACCTGATACAAACAGGAAGCTTTGTGCCTGTGTTTTCAGAGAGTTGAAGTTGAAATAATTGATTTCGAAGCATGTTTCATTGCCCCAGAACATCAAAGGTGCTATCTAAATGTGCATATTTATTTCTGTCTATCTGTCTGAGTTAACAATCAGTTGGGCAGGTCAGTGTCTAAAGTGTCTGAGTGTCTCCCCAAATCCCCGATTGGATCTGTCTCCCCCATAAACGCAGGTGCCTCACCACTCACTGGGTCATGGAGAAACTCTGCCGTTACAATGAGAACTGTCTTTGCTGTCACCTCTCCACGTGCTTCCGCCTAATCCCCACTTTCCTTCATTAAATCTCAGCTGTCTCCACCCACATGGGAATGTTGAAGAGCATGACAGGAGATTGGATTGAAACTGAGAATTCAATAACCAGAATGAAATAAGAAGAAGGCAATAAACGGGGTTTGTGGATCTCAGGGATACAGACTCCAGGCTGAGTCCTTTGTGGGCATTCCCGCAGTAATACGAGACAGTATTCCATGATGAAAGTTAAACCCGAGTGGCAGGAGAGGGGGCCACTGAACATTAGCAGGTTTGGTTCAAACACAGGTTTGTTCAGTCAGTAACAGTGTGTTAGACATGGAGGTGAAGTAAGCAATGAAGGGAAATGTTGCCACAAGCTGCAGATGGACAACCTTCATTGGAACAGGAGGAGGCCATTCAACCCTCAACCTTCCTCTGCCATTCAAATAGATCATGGCTGATTTGTGGCCTAACTTACAATTTTCAAAACTCTCTGAAATCATCAATAAACTCCTCTGCAACAGACAAGATCAATATTGAAAAACTAAACATCT
>NW_025212755.1:6068-13874 GCF_004010195.1 Chiloscyllium plagiosum | reverse complement strand
GAACAAACAAAACAAATCCAATCGCTGTGGTTACTTGTGAACTCGTTGGTGTTTCATCAAGCTGGATATCTGAGTGAACTGCTTCCCATACTCAGAGCAGGTGAATGGCCTCTCCCCAGTGTGTATTCACTGGAGTACAGTGAGGCTGGATGGTGTCCTGAACCCAGCCCACAGTGAGAGCACCTGAACAGTCTCTCACTGATCTCCTGTGACCGGGGGAGATGATATTCACCATCCCGGGGGATGGTGGGTACAGATACCTCCAAGAGGGATCCAGTGAGAGTTGATTGGGACAAATTGTTCACATTCATGAAATAATCAATAATGATGAGGCACTGATGTAAAGGGATTCACAAAGGAAGCACATGTGACATGGGACAAAACGTTTTCATGCAGAGAAAGTTTACGGTCAGGAATGCACTGCCAAAGAGTGTGGTGGAACCAGGTACAATGAAGAGAATAGAATTGAACGGTTACTGGAAGAGGGCGAATGGGAAGATTTATGGGGTAAAGGTAGAAGAATGGCATTCAGTCAGGTGATCCTTTGGAGAGCTGATGAGCCAATCAGCCTCCTTTTGCATCGTAACAATTCTGTGAACATTTCATTCTGAGCCCTCTAAGGCCCTCTAGCGAAATATCAGGGCAATGTTTGGAAAGACATCAGACTGAATGAGGGTCTCAGTAAACAAAAGCGAGGCAAAAATACAGAGAGGTTTTTGGATAGATTGAATCAAATGTTACCAATTTGCACGGCCACCAACAATACAGCAGTTACAAATGGGAGTCAACAAGAGAGTGGAATTAGAGCAGCAAATACATCTTATGCAGCTAAAGGGGATGCTCGGTAAAGATACTACGGTTCGTGCTTATTTCATTCCAGACACACCGCCAGGGAGCACATCGTCCTATATCTATCCTACTGGGCTCTTGAAGAATTTTGTTCATTTCAAGTGTTTCATATTTCCGTCCTCCAGAGAAGATAGCTTCATGCTCCTCAATCTCTCCTGACAGGGCAAAGGTGCTGTTAGAATTCAAATCACTGAGGCGTGTTACTGACTGCTTCATGGACTGGAGCTGGCAATTGAGACTGTAAAGTTACTATATTAAATACCTTCAAGTGTATTGCCAGATTGCTGGACACATGCGGGGCTTTAAGAAAAAGAACTTAACTTACAGGCATTGAGTGTCTGTTGCGTGGGCATCCTGTTTAGATACAATCTATCGATAATTGTTAGAATTGACTTATACCGACTCCATCGACGTGGTCAGAGCATTATAACGGTCATCGAAGCTAACACATTTCCCATGGGTTAAGAGTTGCAAATGATAGTGTAGGAACAAGTTTGGCTAGTAAAGTCCAGTTATTCAAAATCATCCGAATTTACTTTCAGAAACAAGTGAGAGAAAGCCACATTATTGCATTAGTCCCAATTTAGAATTTCAGGAGAACCGAAGGGAGAGCTGGTGTTGGGAGCTGTAGTAATGAAGGAGATAAACTTGTTTTACAGAGAGACAGTTCACAGGTGGGAAACTCAGCTTTAACATCACATTTAACACACCCAATTCCGCAGGACCTGAACATTATACATAACATGGCAGGGGAAAGCAGCATTCCCAGCCCAGAGAAATCATTCGTGTTGTGCATGTGGTTAAGGGTTTAACTGGTCATGTGATCTGGGAAGACACGATTATGACGGGACCAGGGTGAGGGTACGTAAACGTGGGGACTGTGGGAAGGAATTCACTTACCCCTTCCAGCGGGACACTCACTGACACAGTCACACTGGGGAGAGGCTGGTCACCTACCCCATGTATGGGAAGGGATTTACTCGCTCTTGCAATCTGCTGAGGCACCAGAGAGTGCATAGATGACTGAGATCTGCTCTGTGTGAGAGAAAGGATTCATTCAAATCTTTCTCCTGCAGAGTGCATTCCCACGGGGGAGAGGCGATTCACTTGCTCCATATGCGGGAAAGGATTCACTCAGTCTTCTGATCTGCTGAGACCCCAGCGAGCCCACACAGGGGAGAGGCCATTCAGATGGTCAGTGTAGGAGCGAGGATTCAGTGTCCAACCCGCCTGCTGAGACACCAGCGGGTTCACATTGGGTAGGAGTTGTTTCCCTCTCTGTGTGACAAGGGATTTGCTGAGTCTTTAACACGACTGAGAGCCCAGTGAGTGCACACAGGGAAGTGGTTATCCACCTGCTCCGTTTGGGGTAGAGTTCACACATCACGGCAGGACTCTGATTCTGATGTTACTGTTCATCAGAGTCAGGACTGGACCTTGTTCATGATGACACTGTTGGAGTATTGATGTTGTTGTTAATCACATTAACTGGGCTGGTGTTGACTGAATTTATATTGCCACTTTCTGAAGCTCAGGGTGTCTATCTGGGCACAAGGCTCCACAAAAAGCAATGTGACAATGAGCAGGGATCGTCTCTTTTGACTTAAATTCTGATTGTAGCACTGCTGCTTCACGGCACGAGGTACAAGGTTGGAGTCCAGCCTTGGTCAACGGCCTGTGTGGAGTTCCCTCATTCTCCCCATGATAGTGTGTGTCCTCTCCAGGTGCTCTGGTTTCCTCGCACAGTCTTAAGATGTGCAGGTTAGTTGGATCCGTCATGCTAAATTGCCCACAGTGACCAGGAATGTGCAGACTAGGTAGATCAGCCATGGGAAATGCAGTATTACAGGGATGGAGTGTTCTGGGCGTGATGTTCTTCGGATGGTCGGTGGGGCTTGATGGGCCAATGCTCTCCTTCCACACTGTTGGGATTCTATTCTATGATTGAGGATAAAGGCTTCACAGCAGGGTGTCCTTGGAGAAGGATCATGTGGTGTGTATCAAAGCTCTCGATGCCTTTAGATAGAGGTGGGCACCAAAGGGGAGACAGAGCTTTATCTCCACCGCTGCCCCCTCCTCCCCCCAACCCTACCTTGATTTAGGCCCTTCCCACTCTGTTACTTGTAATGGTTTGCTTTGCCCATAATGGGCTTTCTTTATAAATATTCAATTGGTTACACAAATGGTTTACTGCTGGTGATTATAGTTTATAGGTTAACAAAAAGAAAAATGATGTAATGATGATTTTGATGGTGGGAAAGTTGCTCAGCTGTGTGTGATAACACTTCTGGGTAGGAGAAATGGGGAATAAAGAAAGCTTCACAGCTCACAGAATGAGAACTGAAAAGCAGTTAAATCAAACCAAAGGTTCAGACAGGGAGGGAATATTTCCCTGGAGTTTGAGTAACTGGAAAGTGATGGTGTCCGGGAAGAGACAGGATTTTGTGCTAAAGGGCATTTGAAATTTTAAAAACTGTTATATTCAGATATTTTTAATTCTTTTACGCTGTGTTCCAATCCCCTTTGATAACTAACCTCAAAGAAGTATATCGAAGTCCTCCTTTAGCTTCGCTGCCTTTTGTTCCAGTGACGTTGCTGTGTTACTGTGTGGGTGTAGGCAGGGGTAATGTGATGGTGCTGCCTCCTGGAGGATGCACTCAGCACCCCTCATCATCCTGCAGTAACATCAACCGGGTTTCAGCAACTAGAGATAGAAACCATTTCTAGGATATGGGCATCACTGGCTCAGCCAGCATTTATTCCCCATCTCTAGGTACCCTGAAGAAGATGGTAGTGAGCTGCCGTCTTGAACCAATTGCAGTCCATTTGGTGCAGATAAACCGACAATGCTGGGAGGTAGAGTGTTGCAGGACTTTGGCCGAGTAATTTCCCAACTTTGGTTTGTCAAATTCTGGATAACCCAATCACGATTGGCACATGATTTTGAGATTTCAGTCTGCAAAGCTTCACCATCTAGCACCCTATATAAATGAACGGGTACAATTAGAAATTCAGAACAGACAATTCTAGTTTCTCTGGAATATTTTTCCCCTTTGTTCCCCCGAAGCTGTAACCCTCCAGCCCACTTACTCTCTCCCACCATTCTGACTCTGCTACCCCCGAAAGTGCACCCTCCCCATTCTCATGGAGTTACTGATAAACAGATCCATGCCACCACTTCCCGTCCCTGGTTAGACTCTGCACCCTTTCTGGGTTCACTTCCTTTCCCTTCAGTTGCTGCAAGTCAATAATGTAACAGCAGAATGAAACAAAAGGAAACAGAAAGGGAGGTGGCAGATCCTGGACAGAAGAGAAACCTTCAGTCTGGGAGAATGGGTCAGATCCTTCTTTGATTCCCATTGGTCGATTCCCAGTGTTATGACAAGTTGTGAATGGAACTTGATCCCATGTGGGTGTAGTCACACTTTGACCCCCCAACAAATCAATACTACAAGCAGATGAATCCTTCGCTAGCCAATCAAAGTGTGAAATGCTTTCCGCTAGTTACCCCAAAGCACATGCTCCAAACCCGCCCACATTCTGTACGTGTACAGTACTGGTTTTCCCCGCACACGTATGGTCCCTGCCTCAGGGACTGTGGGTGTTGTAGTCCCCATAAGCCTCTGGAGACCTGCCTCTGAAAAGTGAAAGAAAGTGTGGGCTGGATGGTGTTTTGTATTGGATATCCATTCAGACAGACAGGACATGTGGGCTGTCACTGGGTTTTACTGAGACATCCGCTTAGACAACCCGATTTCTGACGTAAGAAATACACATTCAGCCAATTGCGGGGTGGGGAAGTTAATAATGGACAGCAGATTTTAAGCAGAGGTGCTTCAGTGGCTAGCACTGCTGCCTCACAGCGTCAGGGACCCGGGTTTGATTCCAGCCTGAGGCAACTGTGTGGAGTTTACACATTCTCCCCATGTCTGCATGGTTTTGTTCGGTGCTCCAGTTTCCTCCCACAGTCCAAAGACGTGCATGTGAGATGGATTAGTCATGCCAAATTGCCCACTGGGTCCATGCATGAGCCGGTTAGGCAATTAATAATGGGAAATGCAGCGTTACAGGGAATGGATGGGTCTAAATGGGGTGCTCATCATAGGGTGTGGACTCGATGGGTGATTACACTGTTTCTGTATTTTAGGGACTATTCTATTCTCATGAAGAAGAATGTACCTATCTCGTTGTGTTTGAACCGCTATTCAAAATGCGGTGGATGCCAGGACATGAGCAAATTTAACGAAGAGATACAGATTTTTAATTTGCAATGAGTTGAAGGGTGAGAGAGAACAGGCGGGAAAATCCAGCTGAGACCGAGTTGAGCTCAATCCTCATGGTATTAAATGGTGGAGCTGGTTCGAAGGGTTGCATTGCCTCTCCTGTGCCCAGTGCTTATCTTCTTACGGTAATAACTGGAAATCTGAATCCAAAACTCACCTCCTTCACCAAAGATTTTCGGAAAAAACAGGATAGTTAGGTGGATTAGCGTTCCAAACTTAGATAGTAAAGGAAGCATGGAGGAGATAATGATTTTGCAATTTTAAACTGAGGGGACACAGTGATTTATTGTTTTAGATTGTGTAGTACATTCACAGCCTCCAGAATACTCCGTTGTGAATATCTATCCTGTACTTTATTACAAAGCCAAGGTCTCTGACAATGAAACCCAAAACACCCAGGAAACATCGCCTCACCTCGTAATCGGATAAAAGACTTGTGATAAGTCTGGTTGAATTTAGAACACAGATGGAAAGCGGGAAGATTAAATCCAATCCCAAGATCCTGTGCTTAAACAAAGGAGACTACAATAGGATGAGGCAGGAGTTGGTTAATGCAGATTGGAAGCAAAGACTTTATGGTGGGACAGAATTTTTCGAAGTGATCAGCAAAAGTATATATCAGTGAAAAGGAAGGACTGTCGGAAAAGGAGTAATCTGCCATGGGTGTCTAACGAAATAAGGGAGTCTATCAATGCGAAATAGAAGGCATACAAATTGGCAAAGACACCAAGAAAAAATTAGGAGATTAGAAAAACTTCAAAGATCAACAGAAAGCTTGATGGGATAGTGGATAAAAAGTGATGAAAGGCTCACCTCAGGGCCGGAATAGCAGTTTTCACTGCTAGAGGGAAACCTATTGTGTGGGGAACATATGGCCTCTGTAATTGTTGAAGCACTTAACTGTTACCACAGAGATAATTCTGATCAAGTTAAAAATCACGGCACACTCCAAAAGCTTGTACTTCCAAATAAACCTGTTAGACGATAACCTGGTGTTGTGTGGTTTTTAACTTTGTCCACCCCACCCCAACCCCAGCTCCTCCACATCAGAATCCTGATAGACAGCCCCTCTGAAACTGAAGCGCCTGTCAGGTACTTGAGGGAGCCACGGGGTTGTGGGGGGACGGATGTGTGGGTTAACCACAAAGAGCTGAACTGAACTAGCCTTTTGAACTGCCATTGTCATGTAGATAATATTGAGAGACAGTCTGTATTCAAAGTCACAAACCACAAAAGGTAGAAGAATGGAAGAACATGCCAGTAATTGATAAGGAGACTGAGGAAGGTGAGGACTTTGAAACAACCATTATCATGAAAGAGTTAGAGCTGGCCAAGTTAACGGAGCTAAAGGTACACAAGTATCATTGCCCTGGTGGAATACATCCCAGTATACCAACAGACTTAGTGCGAGAAATAGCAAATACACTTAGAGTTATAGAATCCTACAGCAGAGACAGGCCCTTTGGCCCAAACCGGCCCATAATGACCAGAATGTCCAACCACGCTAACCCCATTTCCCTGCACTTGGCCCATCTGCTCCTGACCCTTTGCTATCCATGTATTTGTCCAAATGCCTTTTACATGTTGTTAATATACCCGCCTCAACCACTTCCACTGGCAGCTCATTCCATATACATACCACCCTCTGTGTAAAACAGTTGCCCCTCAGCTTCCCTTTTATTTTTTCTCCTCTAACCTTAAACTGATGCCATCCAGTCCTTGGTTCCCTGGGAAAAAGACTGAGTGCATTCACCTTACCCATGCCTCTCATGATCTTATACACTTCTGTCAAATATTCCCCCTCGGTTTCCTCTGCTCTAAACAAAAAAATCCTCGCTTGTCCAACCTCTCCCTGTAACTCAGACCCCTGAGACCTGGCATCATTCTTGTAAATTTCTTCGGCATCTTTCCAGTTAAATAACTGAAACCTACACTGCACTCATCACATTTCCCATGTTACCCACGGCACTGGAACCGACGTGACAACGCCAATGGATTACATTCCATGATCGATAATTCACTCCATTACAACAATCCCATTTTCATAGCTTTTTCCATGATGCCGGAATCCTTTTGTCTTTCTGGTTTCATGGTAAATTGCCCTCATACAAAACCAATCTGTGGCTTAACTGTTCCTGGGAAATGTGCCATGATTTTTTAGACTTTCAAAAACCAATGAAATCTCTCTCCACTGCCACCACGCTAACATGGACTTTGCTGTCTCAGTACTTTTTCCAGTCACACTGACATTTGAAATATTCGTCTCTGGGCAGAATGCACACCTTTCCATCCAGATGGAAAGGCCAATGATATGCAGATCGGCACGGATCCAGTAACATGAAGTTCAATTTGAATTTCTCAACTACAAATCCCCCCTTTCAGTACTCTACAACAGAGTAAACAGAAAGTGCTGGAGATCCTCAGCAGGTCTGGCAGCATCTGAAATGGTGACAGATGCAGGAAACATTGCAGCCTGGAAGAAGTGTTCAGATGATTACACCAGGCACGTGCGCTTGATGACCAATATGGAGAAGATGGAGGCATTGTATTCAACAGTTTTATACCAGAGACTCTGACTCCATTTTATTCTGTATTTCTCCGAGATTCCCACTTCTCAGAAGCAGACAGGAGTGGGAAGCAGTGGGGAATGTAAATGATGTGTGACCTTCCTAGT
>NW_025212755.1:4174-5935 GCF_004010195.1 Chiloscyllium plagiosum | reverse complement strand
AGGGTCAATATAATGTGGATCTGGAAAAGCGCAGCAGGTCAGGCAGCATCAGAGGAGCAGAAAGTTTGATGATTTGGTCAGGACCCTTTGTCAGTCCCGATGAATAGTCCTGACCCGAAACGTCAACTTTCCAACCCCATCGTATTCATACTGGTTATCAAGCTCCTATTTATTGTAGTCTCACGTTCTGGCACTCAGCGTGTAACTGATATTGTAGTGCTTGGTGTGACCTCTTCAAGGCTGCAGTGTTTCCTGCATCTGTCACCACTTCAGATGCTGCCAGACCAGCTGAGGATCTCCAGCACTTTTTGGTTTTATTGCAGATTTCCACTATTTTGCTGAAGCACAAGGAGACAGAGAGCTGTACAACTCCATATTTTGTTGACTCTGATTCCTGGGATGTCAGGACTGATGGATGAACAGGGACTCAATCTTCGTTTAATCCTCCTTTCCTTCGGCTTTCTGAGCTGCTGGCTACATCACTCATATTCTACCTCCCATTCCCTGACCTGAATCTGACCCATCTAAGCCTACACTTTAATTCCCATCCCTCTGCCAGACTAGTTACAACTTCACCAATGGGACTGGCAATAGCCCCCACCAGGGGATTTCTCCCAGCTATGCCCAGGGGTAACCAGTCAGGCTGGTACAGGTTCCACCCAGAAACAGTCCCAGAGCCTGAAGAATCTAAAGCCTTCTTTGGTACACCATTTTCCCAGCCACATATCCAGCTGATCTGCCCTCTTATTCATGCTCTCACTAGCACATGGCACTGGGTGTAAGTCTTTGTTATTGCATTTCAGGAGCTACATTTTAATGCATCCCTGATCTCCCTATATCCAGCTTTCAGGCCCTCATCCCTTTGTTTAGCAATGTCATTGGTATCTATGTGTTCCGCCACCAGTGGCCGTTAAACCTCCAGCTCCAGAATGTAATGCAGCCGCTCCATGATATCGCGGATCCTAGCTCCAGGAGGTAACGTACCATCCTGGATTCATGTCTGTGGGCGCAGCAGTGCCCGCCCTAACCCTGACCATTGAATCCCCTGTCAATATAGCCGTGTTTCCTCTCTTTCCTCCCGCTCTGTGCAGCAGAGCTCTCTGTGGTGTCATGAACCTGGCTGTTGCTGATTTCCCGAGAAGCCACCCCACGCATTCCCGCCCTTACAGAATCCCAGGCAGTATACAGTATCTGTTGGAGAAGAGGATGACCACTGGGAGCTCCTGCACTCCCTTCCTGAGCCTTTTACTTGATCTGATGGTCATCCATTCTCTTTCTTCCTGTGTAACCCTCACCTGCAGTGTGACGGACTCACTAAACGTGCTGTCCATAACATTCTCAGTATCGCAGATGCTCCACAGTGAGTCCACTCACAGCTCCAACTCTGAAAAGCAGTTTCTCAGTAACTGCAGATGGGAACCCTTCCTGCACACATAGCCGTCAGGGACACTGGAAGCGTCCCTTATTTCCCACATTGTGCAAGAGGAGCACACCACGGCTCTGAAGTGCCCTGTCACAACATTTCTCTACATTCATCCAGTTACTCCCATTAAGAGAATTTAACTGAGTGAGCAACCTTCCTTCACTTCAAACATGTCCATTATAATAACAAAAAAAATCTTTACTTAAGCTGATATGTCATACTTTAAAATCTTAAATACTCAGCAGGTATCACTGACAAATTGGCTATTCCCATTGGGACTGTGAATTTCTGAAAGGCCTGAACTGAAACTGAGTTTCAGCTTCACCTTCTCCCTGTCT
>NW_025212755.1:2424-4089 GCF_004010195.1 Chiloscyllium plagiosum | reverse complement strand
TGTAAAAACGCGAGGTGTAATTTGGATAAATCTGTGCTCTCTCTCAGGCCAATACCTCCTTCCACAGCTCCAGGGCCCAGAATTGAACACATACCCCAAGGGTGATCCAACCATGGACTTGAACATCTTTCTGCTTTTGGCTTGACAATAATATTGAAGATATTTTCCCACAGACAGAACAGACAAACCTCTCTCGTTCCACAGTTTAATGCCAAAGAAATTCAGATCCTGATGACTCCGCTGACTGTAGAAACATGTTTTTTGAGATCCCAGTCTCAATTATTCTCAATTAATATCCTATAAAATGAATTCGCAGAACAAAGCTCATAGTCAGTGCAGGCTGAATAGTGAAGGCAAACACTTCCCTTGGTATGTAAATGCTCCTCTTCAAATCACCCCGCCCCCACCCAGGAAGAGGATACGTGCATGCTCCTTGCGTTACCTTACCCCAAATAAAGATGGCGGCCATAACCCAGCTCCTCTCACTGCCTGAGGCCCAAGCCATCTTCCCCTTTGCTGCAAACGTGGGACCAAGAGTTTCTAATTCAGACTAACGACCTGCACAGAGTGTAACTAAACCCTCCCAGTCTACACTGATACGTTTCATCCGGTTTCTCCTGCCACTCTCCCCTTTCCGCCTCCTGCACACACCATGGGTCATCATGGCTCCAGTGACCCTTCCTCAGAACCGATGACAGCTGGGAAAATTAGAATCCCTTCAGGAACAGGCCCTTCGGCCCAACAATTCCACACCAACTTTCCGAAGTTAATCCCACCCAGACCCATTCCCCTATCCTATAATTCTCCAATTACCCAGACTAATGCACATCCCTGAACACTACAGGAAATTTAGCTGGGTTAATTCACTTGACCTACACATCTTTGGACTGCAGGAGATAGGGGTTAAAGAGTAACTAATAGATGGGGTCAGAGCCCAAAGAGACACAGGAACATTTGGAAAGACAAAGGAGTGGGAAGTTGGAAAGCTGTTAATGTAGGAGACAGGAACCTCCTAGCATCTCAGTGGCGGTGGTGGAAATGGTGGCTGATGATCTACATTGTGCCGCAAAAAAGACCCTGAGCTTCCAGTTGCCTGCTCTTTAACACACAAGACTGTTCCCTGTCCAACATCTCTGTCTCATGCTTACTGCAGTGTTCCAGTGAAGCTTGATGCAAGCTGGAAGAACACTTCAGAACATACAAAATGGCTTCCTATTTCAAGGACTGCAATTTCCCCTCACACGTGGTCAACAATACCCTCCAGTGTATCTCCTCCACTTCCCACACCACTGCCCTTGAACCCCACCCCTAGAAATGCAACAAAGATGGAATTCCACCATACTCACCTTCCACCCAGTTACGACGCATCATCCTCTGCTATTTCCACCATCAGATCCAACCACCTGAGATATATTTCCATCCCCACCCCTTTCAGCATTCCACAGAGACCATACCCTCTGTGACTTCCAGGTTAGATCACGCTCCCCACCAACCCATCCTCCACTCCAGGCACCTTCGCTTGTCACTGCAAGAGGTGAAAAACCTGTGCCCACACCTTCCCCTCACCTCCATCCAAGGCACCACAGGATCCTCCCACATCCAGCATAGATTTCCCTGCCCACCCAAACACCTCACCTATTGTGTCCTTTGCTCTCAGGACGCCAA
>NW_025212755.1:0-2105 GCF_004010195.1 Chiloscyllium plagiosum | reverse complement strand
GTCTTTGCCCCCTACCCCACATACCAGGCCTTGTTATTACGTAGCCTTCCATTACACATTACCTATGGTTAGCCACTAACAGTCCCCATATACAGCTATTCACCCTCCCCCTCAGATCGTTATCCACTCCTTTGTCCAACTGCTCTTATCTCTCTCTTTGGACTCTATCCCCACCTATCATTTACTCCTTAACCCCTACCTTCTGCATAAAAAGCGATGTTTATTTCTCAGTAACGTCAGTTCCTGAGGAAGTGTCACTAAATCGAAAATGCGAACCGATTTCTCTTCACAGATGCTGCCAGATCTGCTGAGCTTTTCCAGTACCATCTGGTTGTTGTGTGTGATTTACAGCATCCACAGTTCTTTTGGTTCTAATTTACTCGGAGTATCTAATTCAGGTCCAGCAGACTGAAACAGTGTTTATCAATCTTCCCAATCCACACTAACTCCATCTCTCTCCCAGTATCTGCTGTCTCTCCCACTCCTTCACATTCAGTCCCCCCTCACAGTGACACTGCGCCTGGAAGACTGATGGTCATGTGTTGGCCTGCTGGACCCACCCCTCATTCAGTCCCATTGGCTGGAGGACCACGCCTATTGGTCTGAAGCTGTGTCAATCAGCCAGGCCCCATTGTGACCTGAGTGGTGGATCCTCCCAGGCTGAGGGGTGACCTCATAGAGGTTTATAAAATCATGAGGGGCATGGGTAGGATAAATAGACAAGGTCGTTTCCCTGGGGTAGGGGAGTCCAGAATGAGAGGGCATAGGTTTAAGATGAGAGGGGAAGAATTTAAAATGGATTTGTGGGACAATTTGTTTTCCCCCACTGAGGTTGGTGCGTGTATGGAAACTTCTGTCAGGAAGTGAAGGATGTTGGTACAATTATACCATTTGGCATCTGGATGGGTATATGAATAGGAAGGGTGCAGAGTGATATGTGCCAAGTGTTGGCAAATGGGTCTAGACTAGGTTGGGATATCTGGTCAGCATGGACCAGTTTAACCAAAGGGTTTATTTTCATGCTGTACATCTCTACGGCTCTGCCCTGTGATGGGCTTCATCATTCACAGTGAATGGGTCAGTATCACAGAGCACAGGGGCTGGGGGCTATTCCGCCCGTTGGGGCTGTACTCTCTCCCTCTGGAGATGGTGCCAGTCAGTCCCAACTCACCTCCCATTTGGACATAGACCTCCAAATCCTTCCTTAAAAATGTTAAATTTCAAATTTGTTTTGACAATAACTACTGAATCTGCATCCAGCTGTCTTTCAAACTGTTTCAGATGCTCAGAACTTAGTGAGTAAAATAATCTTCATATTTTTCTTTGCATTATTTGCCAATTACATGAAAATAGTTATGAAAAATTTTGACGGTAAAAATTTCTCACTTTGTCTCTCTGTCAATGAAATACCCTGGAAACAAATCAACTCTTGGTCGAAATCACTGCTTAACCTTCTCAGCTCCAAGGAGAATTGTCTGACCTTCTGCTAACTCTCCATAAAAGAGAAACCTATCTTAATTTTAATTTATTAGTGCCATAGAGATGTACAGCACAGAAACAGACCCTTCAGTCCAAATTGTCCAGATATCCTAAATTAATCTCATCGCATATGCCAGCACTTGGCCCATCGCCTTCTAAACCTTTCCCAATCACATATCCAATGAGATGCCTTTTAAATGTTGTAACTGTACCAGCCTCCACACTTTCTCTGGCAGCTCATTCCATACACATACCACGTTCAGCTTGAAACTTTGCCCCTAATATCCCTTTTCAATCTTTTCCCTCACGCCGTGCTTTCTAGTTTTGGACTCACCTAAAGAGGAATAAGACCCTGGCTGTTTACCCTATCCATGCACCTAACGATTTTAACAACCTCTATGGTCACTCTATGGTCACCTCTCAGCATCCGATTCTCCAGTGAAAACAGCCTCAGTCTATTTAGCCTCTCCCTATAGCTCAATCCCTCAACCCTGGCAAAATCGTTGCATCTGTTTTGAATCCTTTCAAGTTTCACAATATAATTCCAATAGCGGGGAGACCAGGACTGAAAGCAGAATTCCAGAAGTGGCTGCATGAATGTTCTGTACAGCCGCAAAATGACGTCA
>NW_025212754.1:19434-28396 GCF_004010195.1 Chiloscyllium plagiosum | reverse complement strand
TATATGGGAGGGGGTGAGGTTTGGGGGAAGGTAACTGAGAAAGCAATCGATCGATGAAATTAAGGGAGAAGGTGATCAGTCAGAGTGGGAAGTGACTGACTGGTCCGGAGAGCAGTTGCAAGTTGCTACGGCAGGAAGTGCAAAACCTGCATCCACACCTCTCCCCTCAACTTCCTCCAAGGCCCCAAGGGATCCTTCCACATCCATCCAAAATTTACCTGCACCTCTATCAATGTCATCTATTGCATCCGTTGCTCCCGGTGTGGTCTCCTCTACATCGGAGAGACGGGACACCTTCTTGCGAATCGTTTCACAGAACGTCTCTGGGACAACAGCACCCACCAAACCCACCGCCCCGTGGCTGAACACTTCAACACCCCCATCTAATCCATCAAGGGCATGCAGGTCCTGCGCCTTATCCACCTCCAAACAGTTGCCAACCGATGCCTGGAGGAAGGAAGCCTCATATTCTCCCTTGGGACCCTGCCACCACAGGGAATAAATAAGGATTTCAACAGCTTCCTCATTTCCCTTTATCCCGCATCATTCCAGGCCCAATCCTCCAACTCGACACTGCCCTCCGGACCTGTCCATCACTCACCCTCTGACCTATCATCTTCTCTCCAATTTTCATCCACCTATCGCTTTCCCAGCTACCTTCTCCTACCCCCCCTCCAATTTATCTCTCAGCACCCGATCCAGAAGCCTCATTCCTGATGAAGGGCTTATGCCCAAAACATCGATTCCCCTGTTCCTCGGATGCTGCCTGACCAGCTGTGCTTTTCCAGTATTACACTCTCAACACTTGCCTTCACAGCAAAATGCTACGAGTTAACTCTCAGTTTCGTAGATAATCGTGGAACCGAATATGTTAACTGAGAAATTTGGGCTACTCCACCATCAATGATAACAGCCCTTAAGGTGAACAGTTCTTACAGGAAAAATAGCACTTAAGAGTCACGATGCTAAATGGGATAAATTTTTGAGCCAATTTAGGAACTTGAGACTGGGCATCCATGAGTCACTGTGGGCCATCAGCAGTAGCAGAATTGTAGTCTTCAAACTGTAGTTTCATGGTTTGGCATATCACAGACTCAACCACTAGCATCAAACCAGGAGATCAGGCGGGTTCAATGGGGAGTGCAGGAGGGCATCCCTGAAGCAGCATCAGGTGTTTCTAAAAGTGAACTGCCAACCTGGTGAAGCTATCGATCGGGACTACCTGTGCACTAAACAACATAAACGGTAAGTGATAGGCAGAGCTAAGCGATCCCACAACCAGTGAATTAGATCTACATTCTGTAGTCCTGTCACATCCAGTCGTGAATGATGGTTGAAAATCTTTTTCTAAAAGAAAGCTTGCTGGAGAAGAAGGCTTTCAAGTATCCCTATCGTCAATAATGGAAGAGCCCAACACATTAGTGCAAAAGTTCAGGCTGAACCAATTGCAGAAATCTTCAGTCAGGCGTTGATGATCTATCTTAGCATTCTCCAGCGGTCCCCAACATTGTAAATACCAGTCTTTAATGAATTTGATTCATTCCACACGAGACCAAGGAATGGTTAGAAGCACTGGTTACTGCAAAGGCGATGGGCCTGACAACATTCTGGCATCAACCCGACAATTTAGAAAAATGCCCAGATATGTCCTGTACACAAGCAGAACAAATCCTACCTGGCCATTTATCGCCCTATTACTGTCGCCCACCAGTAAAGTGATGGGAGGGGTCATCTACAATACCAACAAGCAGCACCTGCTCATCAATAACCTTCTCAGCGATGCCGAGTTTGCGCTCTGCCAGGGCCACTCAGCTCTTGACCTCATTGAAGCCTTGGTACAACCATGGACAAAAGAGCTGAATTCCAGGGGTGAGGTGAGGTGACACGTCTTGACTTCAGAGCCGCAGTCCTGGCATCCAAGAGGCTGAGAAAAATTAGAATCATTGAGTATTTGGGGTGAATTCTCCTCTGGTGTCATACCTGGGAAGTAGGAAGATGGATATGGTTGTCGGAGGGCAGTCATTTCAGCTCCACAACATTTCTGCACGAGTTCCTCAGGGTACTGTCCTGGTTCCACTCAAGTTCAACCATTTCATCCACGACCTTCCCTCCATTATAAGGTCAGAATGTGCACTCATTGCTGAACATCTCTAAAATTCAGCACTATCTGTAACTCTTGAGATACTGAAGCAAACTCTGTTTAAATGCAGCAAGGGCTGATCAATATACAAACTTGTGAGAAGACATATTTGGACAACTACTATTCAAGACCATCTTCAATAAGAGACAATCTAACAACCATCCCTTGACAGAAATTTCCATCACTGAATTTGCCTCTGTTAAAACCCTGAGGGGTACCGTTGACCAGAAACTCAACAGGACATACCACACAATCAAAGTGTGTCAACAAGAGCAGGTCAGAGGCGAGGAACTGTGGCGAGCAACTCACCTCCTGACTCCCTAAAGTCTGTTCCCCATCTCCAAGACACAAGCCAAAATCGCGATGGTTTGCTCCCCGCTTGCTGGAATGGTGGGGTTTCAACAACACAAGAAGCTTCACCCCATCCAGGAATATGCTAGCAGTTTGATTGGCACCACATCCACATGCTTTCCCTCCCTCCACCGTCAATGCTCAGTCACAGCAGTATGTACGATCTAAAGATGCATTGCAAAGATTCACCAAAGGTCCTTAGGCAGCAACTTATAAACCTACAACCACTTAGACCTTGAGGGACAAGGCCTGCAGATCCATAGTAGTTATTTCTCATCTGCTAATCCCATAACAGGCATTAGTTGCATTTAAGACAGGTTATAATTAACTAATACTTTGGAAAATTCAGTGCTACTTATTCAAATAAAGTACCTTCTGAGAACGAGTGGACCACTGTGATATTTCTGCAGTGCTGTTCCCATGCTGAAATAACATGCATATAACTGGAACCTGCCTTATTTAACCCTAAATCATCTGTTTTCATCTTGTATTTTGCACATTAAATGATAACAGATGATTTATTTGCAATGGTACTATAACGTCTAGGCTAGAAATCCTAAATATAAATTTCCAAAATATTCAGTGATGGTTTCTCAATAGACTGCTTTACGCTCCACTGCGAAAGAGTGCCATGGACTGTTGAAACCAGAACTATAATTCCTCACCTAAAAACTAGTAATTTATGATGGTCAAGTGATATTTGAAGATCTGAACTTCACTTGGAAACATAAAGAACCAAAAGGCCTAAATCAGATTGGTTAACTTAAACAGAAAATATACTTGAGGCGAACTGCTGTAAAACTTGCCCGTAAATTTGAGATTAATTTATGACATGAAGTGGTGGGTAAATACATTGTGTCAAGTGGATCGGTAATTTATGATAGTCAAGTGATATTTGAACTTCACTTGGAAACATAAAGAACCAAAAGGCCTAAATCAGATTGGTTAACTTAAACTGAAAATATACTTGAGGCGAACTGCTGTAAAACTTGCCCGTAAATTTGAGATTAATTTATGACATGAAGTGATGGGGAAATACATTGTGTCAAGTGGATCGGAAGGTTTCAGTTATGATTTTCTGTAGGTCTTTACAAAATGCGGGGTGAGTCCCTACTTGAGGTCACAACCTGAAATTTTGGTGTCATGAACTCCAAAGTAGCAATGGTCAAACCCTTCCCTATCCAGACATCTGAATTTTAGCAATTTACAAGCATTAAAATGGTGTCACGGTGGGAAAATGTTTGAGAAACTCTGATCGACTGCATCTTTTAAATAATTGACATTGAATTATGTTGGGGTTATTTCAAATTCTTCATTGTTTTTAATCCTTTTAGACTTGGAAGTGTTGTGGTATCCTGAATTCCATGAACTCCCACTTCATTCAGGCCCTGTTTTAGTTTTGTAAAATGAGAGTCATGTTTATGCAACCCTTACTATGTGAGCTAAATGCCACAGTTCCAACATGGAAAGTGTGAAAGATGGCAATCCTCTTGTTGCTCAGTGAACTGCAGTCTTACATTTGCCTTGTCAAGTCTCTGCAGGCAGATCAGCAAAGAGCATAATCTCTTGGGCATTTAAGCAAAGTTCAGTAATACAGATGAAAGACTAAACTTTTCCCTCTTTGCCAAACATGCTGGTTGATTGGAGATGAAGTACTCTGTCCTTACTCTCACGACAGATACGTGTGTTTTTCAGGTTGGGTGTGAAGTGGGATAGTACATCACAGTGGTGTGAATTTGGAATATTGATTTAATTCACCCTCTTCTATTTCCTTTACCTTGTTCCAAGAAAAGATTTGTCAAAAGACAAACATAATTTTACTTTGCTTGTGAGTTTACCATCGATTAACATTTCTTCATTCTGTATCCCAACGCTGCTGACATGCTCACTCTTTTTCAGAGTGATGTGTAAGCTGTGGTTGGACCATTAGGAAGGTAGTGCTTGAGATTCTCCTACTATCCAAGTCAGAAAGAGAAATGGAGCTGGTGTTCGCTTTACTGAGCTCTGTTGCTATTTGAAATTAACGAACCATGACAAAAGGAGTTGTGTTGAGCCAGAAGGTGTAGGGAGGTTGGATATAAATTGTTGTATGGAATACTTGGAATTTTTGTTTAAAATGTGAGGCTTTCTTGAGCCGCACATTTATCAAAAGATAAAGCAATTTTGGAGTAATACCCAGCTGCTTCTTTTTTACGTTTTCCTCTTTTTTTTGTAGAGTCTGGTCTCCTGTCCATTGCTTCTTTTCTGTCTTTACGTGTCATCCCTGGGCTTCTCTAAGTGTCTATTTTCCCAACCAGCATCCGGATTCCAGCTTTACATCTACAACCAGCTGGGCAACCTCTGTTTCTCACTGATCAAGCATGGTCTGTTTCATCACATGCATGTGGATGATGTGGAGGTCGGTGGAGGGATCAAGGGAAAGGAATTGTGTTGAGAAATGCGCATTCCTTTGTCTTAGTTGAGGCTTCACGTAGGAGCAGCAAGCTGTTGGTAGGCATAATACTGCAGACTTTATAATTAATTTGCAACGTACTTTAAAAGGGGCATTACTGTGAAAGCAAGAAGTTGAAGCTACGCAAGCCATCGTGAGCTGCACGTGCTTACAGGATACTATTAAAGGTTGACTTGTTAAATGTTGAGTTGGATTTTTGAAAATAGTCTGTCAGAGTTAGCAAACCACTAATCTTGATAAATGTAGCATCAAGAAATCTAAAATTTGATTTACAAGCTTGAATTTTCCAAGTGCCATGCCCCTTTACGAGTGCAATGTGTGTTTGGTGAACATTTGAGGTATTCTGATCAATGTGAAATCTTAATTGGCATGTAACTGTCACAGTGGACATGAGAACCTCCAACTACATGCAGCTACATTTGTTAAAGCCCCTATCAGTTTAAGAGGGCTTTCAGATTTTAAGATCTTTGTTTAAAATTGAAAGTACGACAACAAATATAATTCAGAGCTCAGTGCTGCATTTAGCCGCATGCTGGACAAACTCACGAGCATTTTGGATAATTTTAGCAATGGCAGGAATTCTGTGTTGATTTCTCATTTGAATTTAATCTTGCATCAGAGCTACTTCATTTCCCCTTTTTTATATTTTGTTTTAAACTGCATTCAAAATGAAGTTTTTTTACTTTTATGCTTTTAGGCAGCTCCTTTGTAGATTCCCACAAACAAGACAATTATATCTCCCCCTTTTTGCTTTGGGATCAGTATTTTTGCAAGTTGATCTTTGGTATTTCTATCTGTAACTGGATTGTTAATCTTCCATTTTCTTCCTGTTCGGAGAAAAGGACATGGCATTGATGGAAGGGTAACTTAACTGAGATTGTAACTGGATGAGCCACATAAATCCTCTGGCTGCATGAGCAGCTTAGCTGCTGGCTATTCTGCAATGAATAGCTGTCTAAAGCCTGAGAGGCACTTTTTGGGAGTGTGATGGAACAGTCTCTATGTGCTTGGTTGAGTACTGCTCCAACAGCAAGGAAAAAGCTTGACATTGTCCTGAGCAAAACAGCCCACTTGGTTGACACCCCACCCATTGAGTTCTTCCTCAATGGCCAACAATTGCAGCAGAGTGTACAATATATAAGATGCACTATAGCAACTTACCAAGACTGTTTCGACAGCCCCTTCCAAACCCATGACATGTGCCATCTTAAGACAATGGCAGCTACTGCTCCCTTACTAATTACCACCACCCAGTTCCCCTCCAAGCTGCATAATGTTTTGAATTTGAATCATATCACTAAACCTGCAACACATCCTGACTGCACAGTGGGTGTACCTTCAAGAAGGCAGCATACCACCACTTAAGAGCAATTGGGAATGAGCAACAAATGCTGGTTTCATTGGCAACTGTCCTATTCCATCTTCCGTAAAAGCAAGTAACACCAATATAACCTGTGGTTACAGTGCAGCTGTTTACTCAATCTGCAGACAGTGTACTATGAACTTTACCTGTTTTAAATAGTATTTTTGTTAGAATGCTACATTTAACTGAATATTTATTCATTAATTTAACATGAGGGGGAACAGCTTTGTGATTTTGCAGCAATGTCATGGTATTTCATGATAATCCAGTTTAATTGAACATCTCTTTGTCTATACATTGTGATGTGAAATTTTAGATATAATGGCATTACCTATATGGCAGGCTGTACTACATTTCCGAATAAAATTCACCCAGAATTACTGGAATCACTTTAAATTCTGCATGATTTTTCAATATGAATTATGTTTGTTGTGGGAATGTTGCAATATTGGAAAACTAATAGAAACTAGCACCCTCCCTCATGGTGAATTAAATACCACTGGAACTTTGTAATACGTGTGCTAATGTAAATCTTTAAAGAGGCTGTTAATAAAATTAAGATTTTCTTTTGTGATCCATAGAGTCATAGAAATTTTCAGCATGGAATAAGACCCTTCAGTCCAATCCGTCCATGCTGACCAGATATCCCACCGCAATCTAGTCCCACCTGCCAGGACCTGGCCCATATCCCTCTAAACCCTTCCTATTCATATGCCTCTTAAATGATGCAATTGTACCAGCCCCCACCACATCCTCTGGCAATTCATTTCATACACGTACCATCCTCTGCGTGAAAAAGTTGCCCCTTAGATCTCTTTCATATCTTTCCCCTCTCACCCTAAATCTCTGCCGTGTAGTTCTGGACTCCGTGACACCAGGGAAAAGACTTTGTCTATTTATCATATCCATGCCCCTAATAATTTGTAAACCTCTATAAAGTTACACCTCAGCCTCCGACGCTTCAGGGAAAACAGCCGCAGCATGTTCAGCCTCTCCCTGTAGCTCAGAACCTCCAACCCCGGCAACATCCTTGTAATCTTTCCTGAACCCTTTCAAGTTTCACAACATCTTTCTGATAGGATGGCGACCAGAATTGCACGCAATATTCCAACAGCAGTTTAACCAATTTCCTGTACAGCTGCAACATGACGTCCCGACTCCTGTACTCAATACTCTGACCAATAAAGGAAAACATACCAAATGCCTTCTTCAGTATCCTATATACCTGCGACTCCACTTTTAAGGAGTTATGAACCTGCACTCCAATGTCTCTTTGTTCAGCAACACTTCCTAGGACCTTACCATTAAGTGTATAAGTCCTGCTAAGAATTGCTTTCGCAAAATGCAGCACCTCGCATTTATCTGAACTAAACTTCATCTGCCACTTCTCAGCTCACTGGCCCATCTGGTCCAGATCATGTTGTAATCTGAGGTAAACGTCTTTGCTCCCAACTACACCTCCAATTTTGGTGTCATCTGCTAACTTACTAACTGTACCTCTTATGCTTGCAACCAAATCACTTATGTAAATGACAAAAACTAGATGAGCCAGCACCGATCCTTGTGGCACACCACTTGTCACAGGCCTCCAGTCTGAAAAACAACCCTCCACCACCACCCTCTGTCTTCTACATTTGAGCCAGTTGTGTATCCAAATGGCTAGTTCTCCCTGTATTCCATGAGATCTAACCTTGCTAATCAGTCTCCCATGGGGAACCTGGTCGAACGCCTTACTGAGGTCCATATAGATCACATCTATTGCTCTGCCCTCATCAATTTTCTTTTTTACTTCTTTAAAAAAATCAATCAATTCGTAAGGCATGATTTCCCACGCACAAAGCCATGATAACTGTCCCGAATCAGTCCTTGCCTTTCCAAATACATGTACATCCTTTCCCTCAGGATTCCCTCCAACAACTAGCCCACCACCGAGGTCAGGCTCACTCGTCTCTAGTTGCCTTGCTTGTCTTTACCGCCCTTCTTACACAGTGCCAACCTCCACTCTTCCGGCACCTCACATGTGACTATCGATTATACAAATATCTCCGCAACAGGCGCAGCAATCACTTCCCTAACTTTCCACAGAGTTCTCAGGTACACCTGATCAGGTCCTGAGGATTTATCCGCCTTTTACCATTTCAAGACATCCAGCACTTCCTCCTCTGTAATCTGGACATTTTGCAAGATGTCACCATCTATTTCCCTGCAGTCTATGTCTTCCATATCCTTTTCCTCCATTTAGTATCTCCTCCATTTTCTGTGGCTGCACACAAAGTCCGCCTTGCTGATCTTTGAGGGGCCGTATTCTCTCCCTAGTTACCCTTTTGTCCTTAATATATTTGTAAAAACCCTTTGGATTATCCTTAATTCTATTTGCCAAAGCTATCTCATGTCCGCGTTTTGCCCTCCTGATTTCCCTCTTAAGTATACTCCTACTTTCCTTATACTCTTCTAAGGATTCACTCGATCTATCCTGTCTATACCTGACATATGCTTCCTTCTTTTTCTTAACCAAACCCTCAATTTCTTTAGTCATCCAGCATTCCCTATACCTACCAGCCTTCCCTTTCACCCTGACAGGAATATACTTTCTCTGGATTCTTGTTATCTCATTTCTGAAGGCTTCCCATTTTCCAGCCATCCCTTTACCTGCAAA
>NW_025212754.1:17897-19031 GCF_004010195.1 Chiloscyllium plagiosum | reverse complement strand
AATAACTTCCCTGGAAGTATTCCCGGGAATATCCTCCCTCAGCACATCTGTAATGCTATCCCTTATCAAAAATGCCACTCCCCCTCCTCTTTTGCCTCCCTTTCTATCCTTCCTGTAGCATTTGTATCCTGGAACATTAAGCTGCCAGTCCTGCCCATCCCTGAGCAATGTTTCTGTAATTGCTATGATATCCCAGTCCCATGTTCCTAACCATGTACTGCGTTCATCTGCCTTTCCTGTTAGCCCCCTTGCATTGAAATAAATGCAGTTTAACTTATTAGTCGTACCTTGTCCCTGCCTGCCCTGACTTTCTGACTCACTTCTGTTCTCACCTGCACACGTCTCAGATCGATCTCTTTCCTCACTATCTCCCTGGGTCCCCACCCCCCCACCACCAATTTACTAGTTTAAATCCTCACAAGCAGTTCTAGAAAATTTCCCTGCCAGTATATTAGTCCCCTTCCAATATGGTGCAATCTGTCCTTCTTGTGTAGGTCACTTCTACCCCAAAAGAGATTTCAATGATCCAAAAATGTGAATCTTTCTCCCATAAGCTAGCTCCTTCGCCATGTATTCATCTGCTCTATCCTCCTATTACTCCCCGCACTAGCTTGAAGCACTGGGAGTAATCCAGATATTACTACCCTTGAGGACGACCGTTTAAATTTCGATCCACATCTCTGTCATCTCCCTTCAGAGTCTCAACCTTTTTCCTTCCAATGTCGTTGGTTCCAATGTGAACAATGACATCCTGCTGGTCCCTCTTCATCGTGAGAACATTCTGCACACTCTCTGAGACACCCTTGAACCTGGCACCAGGAAAACAACACACCATTCTGCTTTTTCTCTGCTGGCTTCAGAAATGTCTGTCTGTACTTCTGACTACAGAATCCCCTAACACAATTGATCTCTTGGAAGCCGACGTCCCCCTCGTTGCATTAGATCCAGTCTCAATACCAGAAACCTGGCTGTTTGTCCTACTTTCCCCTGAGAATCCATCATCTCCTACATTTTCCAAAACAGTATACCTGTTGAAAGGTGTATATACACAAAAAGACTCCTGCTCTAGCTGCCAACCTCTCTTACCCTTCCTGGAGTTAACCCATCTATGTGACTGTATCTGAGACTTCCCCC
>NW_025212754.1:10269-17702 GCF_004010195.1 Chiloscyllium plagiosum | reverse complement strand
TGTCTCTCCAACCGATCCACTCGATCTGATAAGATTCGCATCCAACAGCATTTGTGGCAGATATAATCCGCAGTAACCCTTAAACTCTCTTTAAACTCCCACATCTGACAAGAAGTACATATCACTGCACATGGAGGGGATGACTACAGTTTTTGGTAGGGATCAGGAAGGGAGAATTTGATTGCAGTTTTGTGTCGGAATCATTTTGGAATTTGGTGATGACAGTGTTGGGTAGGGATCTGTGAGGGAGTGGTTGATTGCAGTCTTATGCAGGGATCAGTCAGGAAGGTGCAGATTACATTATTGACTTAGGGTCAGTCAGGGAGAAGGCGATTTCTTTGTGTGGTAGAAATCAGTCAGGGAGGAGCCGATTACTGTCTTGTTTCTGGATTAATCAGGGAGGGGCAGTGAGTACAGTTTTGCGTAGGGATCAGCTAGGAGGGGGTGAGTTCAGTGTTGTGTAGGGATTAGTCAGGTAGGGGGTGTTTACAGCATGGGATATGGATGAGTCAGGGACGGGGTGAGTGCAGTGATGGATAGGGATCAGTCAATAAGGGGGAGATTGCAGTGTTGGGTAGGGATCAGTCATGGAAGGACTGAGTGCAGTGTTGTGTAGACATCATTTGGAGATGGTGAGATTTAAGTGTTAATGGGGATCTGTAAGGGAGAGGGAGAGAGATTGCAGTGTTGGGTAGGGATCAGTAATGGAAGGACTGAGTGCAATGTTGTGTAGACATCATTTGGAGATGGTGAGATTTAAGTGTTAATGGGGGATCTGTAAGGGAGAGGGAGATTACAGTGAATAGGGACAGGGTAATTGCAGTGTGGGGTAGTGATCAGTCAGGGAGGGGGTGATGGCAATGTTGGGTAGTGATCTGTCAGGAAGGGGTTGATTACCGTGTTCTGTCAGGGATCGGTCAGACAGGGGGTGAGTGCAGTGTTCGGCAGGGATCAGTCATAGAGGGGCAGATTGCAGTGTTGTGTAGGGATCAGTCAGGGATGGGGGAGATTGCAGTGTTGTGTAGGGATCAGTCAGGAAAGGGGGGATTGCAGGGTTGGGTAGCGGATCAGTCAGGGCGGTAGTGATTGCGGTGTTGGGTAGGGATCAGTGAGGGATAGGAAGATTGCACTCTGGGGTAGTGTTCAGTCAGGGAGGGGGAGATTGCAGTGTTCAGTAGGGATCAGACAGGGAGGAAGAGATTGCAGTGTGGCGTAGTGATCAGTCAGGGAGGGGAGATTGCGGAATGGGGTAGTGATCAGTTGAGGGAGATGGAGATTGCAGTGTTGGATAGGGATCAATCAGGGAGGGGGAGATTACATTGTTGAATCGGGATCAGTCAGGGAGGGTTAATTGCAGTGGTGGGTAGGGATCAGTCAGTCTCGGGGTGAGTGCAGTGTTGGGTAGGGATCAGTCAGTGAAGGGAAGATTGCAGTGTTGGGTAGGGATCAGTAAGGGAGGGGAAGATTGCAGTGTTGTGTAGGAATCGTTTAAGGACGGGGAGATTGCAATTTTGTATAGGGATCAGTCATGGAGGGAGTGCGTGCAGTCTTGGGTAAGGATCTTTCCGGGAGGGAGAGATTGCATTGTTGGGTAGTGATAAGTCAGGGAATGGGAGATTGCTGTGTTGGGTAGGGATCAGTCATGAAGCGGATGATTACAGTTTTTGGTAAGGATCAGGTAGGGAGCATTTGATAGAAGTTATGTGTCGGGTTCAGTCGGGAATTTGGTGATGACAGTGTTGGATAGGGATCTGTGAGGGAGTGGTTGATTACAGTCTTGATGGGTGTTCCGTTGATTTGTTCGTATATCTGGTTGTTGAATGTGAAGTGTGAATACAGCAGAAACTGAAACACCTGATCAGCGGATCAAGACATTCTATACAGTCAACACAGGAATTCTTGGACATTATCAGAAATATAAACGTAGACAAGGAAGAAACGATGGTGTCCTTCGACGTAACGGCACTGTTCACGTCTATTGACAAAACCCTAGCCAAAGGAACAATAGTCAACCTGCTGGACATACAGAACAGACAACAGGACGTGGAACCTATCAACAAAGACGGCATACTTAAACTACTGGACTTAAGCCTCACAACACACTTCACATTCAACAACCAGATATACGAACAAATCAACGGAACACCCATCTCTGGACTCATAGCAGAAGCAGTAATGCAAAGGTTAGAACAAACAGTCTTACCACAAATTCAACCCAAACTCTTGGTCAGATACGTTGATGATACCTTTATAATCATTAAAAACACAGAAATAGAGAAAAGACAACGGATCATCAACGCCACACTAACAGGAAGTCGATTCACGAGAGAAGAAGAAAAGGATAACCAAGTACAATTCCTAGACGTGATGGTACAGAGAACACCGGACGAAGAATTCACCACACAGGTATACAGTAATGCCACACACATAGACCAAGTCCTGAACTATGAAAGCAACCACCCAAACACACACAAACGAAGTTGCATTAAGACACAATTCAAAAGGGCCACAACACACTGCAGCACATCAGAACTACAAAAAGAGGAAGAGGAACACCTGTACAAGGTATTCGCCAAATACGGCTACCCACGCAATTTCATCAACAGCTGCCTAGGAGAAAGACAACGAAACGAGGATATGCCACAACCCAAAGGACTAGCAACACTATCATACATCAGGAGCATATCAGGACTGACAGCCAGACTACTGCGACCACTAGGACTTATAACAGCACACAAACCAACAGCCACCCTCAGACAACAACTCACCAGAACGAAGGACCCTGAACCCAGCATGAGCAAAACTAATGTAGTGTACAAAGTCCCATGCAAGGACTGCACAAAACACTATATAGGACAAACAGGAAGACAGTTAACGATCCGCATCCATGAACATCAACTAGCCACGAAACGCCACGACCAGCTCTCCTTAGTAGCCACACACGCAGACGACAAGCAACATGAATTCGACTGGGACAACACTACCATTATAGGGCAAGCCAAACAAAGAACAGCCAGGGAAATTCCTAGAAGCATGGCACTCATCCACAAACTCCACCAACAAACACATCGACCTGGACCCAATACACCGGTCACTACAGCGGACAGCTGAAACTGACAACCAAAAGCGGCAGGGACAGGCCACTATAAACACCGGAGGAAACACCACAGAAGCGCTTCACAGGAGGCTCCCAAGCACTGAGGATGTCACCTGGACAGGGGACGAAACTTTTGCAACAAAAATTTCCAGCTTGGCGAACAGAACCACAACAACGAGTACCCGAGCTACAAATCTTCACCCAAACTTATAATTAATAATGGATGGATTTTTTGTCTGGAACTGAAGACGTTGACTTTCACCTTTCAATAATTTGTCTGTCATGAGCAGAAATCCATTTCTAACGGGTTTAATGCACATATAGAATAACTTATTCTGAACGCCAAATATAGCGAGGATGGGATAGTAACAACCTCGAATAATCCAAAGGATGTGTTTGATCCGCGATGCTAACGAGATCCATGGCCGAGAAAGCCAGTAAAAACCCCAGGATAAACTCCTGTCCGTTATTGTTCCATTCCAGACTATTATTCTCAGATTGTGATCCATTGTTGGAAAGTTCCGGTCCAATGTTCTCAGACTCTGAACTCTTCTGCCTACCGCCCGCCCCCCTTCCGGAGCTACTGGCCCCGTTAGTGATGTCAGTGATGTGCCCGCTCATAATGTGGGATGACGCATTGAATGGAGCCCATTTATCATGAAACGATGGAAAGCCTCCCTTAGGATAATTAGAATCCACGGAGATTATCATTAATCACAGTCGCTGAACAAATAGATCCAGCTAACTACATTTAACTCAATCCTGTTTTTTTTAATCAAAATAGCGTTTAAAATTTTTCTCTCTCCCACATGGGATATGTGGGGTGATTGGGGAAAGGAATGTTGGTGGTGGTAGACCGGTTGTGCGTCCATCATTCAATCTGCCTTGGAAATGCGAGTAATGCCAAGAATTGACAGAGCATTAACAAGTGTCTCCGTTAAAAAATGGAAACATACAGCCTGTAACCACTGGTCAGTCATTATAATGTCAGTAAAACATTGGTGTCACTTTTATAGTCCATAATCCGATGGGAAAATGTGACTTGGAAAACATGGGTCATAACAAACAAACGGCATGGACATGTTAACAGAGAATTGTATATGACAAACACAATTCAGATTGTTATTCGAGGATCATAGAGGGAAATTGAGGGCCGTGCTGTTGATGTTACCGATGTCAATTAATTGTGATGTAGTACCATTTCTTGAACTTCAATTACAGTGTGATTACAACATTGGGGAAGAGTCAGATAAAAAGAAAACAGAGGTTTCGGGACATGCTGCTGAGACTTAAGTGATGTGACATGGCATTTTCCAGTCATCAGTATTGGGATGTTTCTCTTTGTAATTCATATGAAGATCAGATTCTAAGATACATCTACAATGAGAAGTGTGGACAACCAATGTTATCCAGAAGACAGGAAGGCATTGGAGCAAAGATTTGGCCATTTACCCCATCGAGTCTACTCCACTATCCAATCCTGGCTGTTAAGCTTTTCAACCCCAATTTCATGATTTCCCCCAGTAACCCTTGATCCACTTTAAATCAAGAATCTAACAATCTCAGTCTTTGATACACTCAATGATTTGGCGTCTCCAGCCTTCTGAGGTAGTGAAAACCATAGATTCCCCACTCTCCAGCTGAAGAAGTTCCTCCTTATTTCTATTGTTTAAAAAATCTTAGCTTTACTTTGAGCAATGGGGTCCTAGACTCTACTACCACTGGAAAAATCTTCCCAATATCCGCTCTGTCCTGGTCATTCAACATTCTGCAAGTTTCGACTCGAGCCCCTCCCCTCCACATTCTTCCGAAAGCCATCAAATATGGTCACAGCACCCTCAAATGTTCCTCATATGGTAAGCTTTTCATTCCTGTGAACATTCTCCTGTATTTCCGCTGAATACACTACAAGGCCAGTGATCTTTCCTGAGATATAAGGCCCAAATCTAGTCACATCACTTAAAGTAGGCCCGGTCAGAGCCCGACACAGTATCAGAAGTAGATCACTGCTTTTATATCCAAGCTTTGTTGAAATAAATACCACCATTGCAATGCCTTCCGAACTACTAACAACCTGCAAGTTTACCTTGCAAGATTCCTGGAATAAAACTTAAATGTCTCTTTGCATGTCAGACCACTAAATTTATTCCTCATTTATAAAACAGTCCATGCCGCTATTCTTCCGACCAATGTACATGATCTCACACGTTCCCACGTTGTATCCCATCTCCCACTTCTTTGCCGACTATCCTGGCCGTCTAAATTCTTCTGCAGGAGACAGTGAGGGCTGCAGATGCTGTAGGTCAGTGTCAAAAAGTGTGGTGATGCGAGAAAAGCACAGCCGATCAGGTGGCAGCCAAGGATCAGGGAACTTGACGTTTCAGGCATAAGCGTTTCATCAGGAATGAGCGGGGGAGGTGGGCAAAAGGGGAATGAGAAATAAATGTGAGGGGTTGGGGATGAGGGAGAAGTTAGCTTGGAAATGCGATAGGTGGGCGAAAGTTGGGATGATAGTGATAGTTCAGAGTGGAAGGTGGAGTAGATCGGTGGGTAGGAAGATGGACAGGTAAGACAGTTCAACAGAGCAGTGCCGAGCTGCTGGGTTAGATCTGGGAAAATATGGGAAGGGCAAATGAGGAAATCTGCCAAATTGACATTGATGTCGTGTGGTTCGAGAGTCCCAAGGCGGAAGATAAGGCATTCTTACTCCAGGCGTTGGGTGACTAGAATTTTGTTAGTGGAGGAGGTCAAGAACCTGTAAGAAATTGGCGGAGAGGGAGGGCGAGTTATAGTGTGCTGTCACAGGACAGTGGGGTTGTTGGGTGTGAGTCGGTGCAAGAGGTATTCCTTGAACCGTTCTGTAAATTTACGTCCTGTCTCCCCAAAGTAGAGCAGATTGGGAACAACGCACACAGTATTTGAGATGTTTGGATGCACAGGGAAATCTCTGCTGGATGTGTAAGGATCCTTTAGGGTCTTGGATGGACGTGAGGGGGAGGGGCAAGTGCCGATCGTGAAGGCTAGCTTTTTGGAGGGCATGAGTCTTCCATGGAATGTTCTCTGCCGAATGCTGATAGTGGTGTTGAGGGGAATGTATCTCTGGTGGTATTCTTACTGTAGGTGGCGGAAATAGCAGAGGGTGATGCATTGTATCAGGAGCTTGATTGGGGTTGGAGGGAAGGTGAGAACTAGGGCTGTCCAACCCTTATTGTGGTTGGAATGGTGCTGTGCGAGGTCAGAGGTGAGGGAAGTTGAGGACATGCGCTGGAGCACCCTTCTGCAGGCTGTCCCCCTCTTCAATGTTACTTGTCCCTCGACTTATCTGAAAACTTAGCCAAAATGCCCTCAGTTCATTAATCTAGATCACCAATGCATAAAGTTAAAAGTTGTGGTCCCCACACAAGTCTTGTGGAACACCACTGTCACCGGTTGCCATTCTGACAAGGACCCCTTTTTCCCTACTCTCTGCTTTCTGCCAGACGTCGACCTTTCTATCCATGGTATTGCCTTGCCTCTAAAACCATGGGCCCCTGTGTGGCATCTTGACAAAGGATTGTTGACTTCCCGGTGAATGGCATCCATTGGTCCTCCATGATCTAATCTGCTCGTTACTTCCACAAGTAATTCTAGCAAATATGTGGAGCATGGCTTCCCTTGATTAAATAATGATGATTCTGTTCAATTTTACCAAACACTTCCAAGTATTCAGAAATGGCATCCTTCACGATGGTTTCCAGGATGCTACCAGGACTACGTTTAGGCTAATTAGTTTGTAATTTTGCATCTCTGCCTTAGTCCATTGTTAAACGGGGTGTCACGTTCGCGATTTTCCAGTCCCCTTGTACGTTTACTGATTCTCGTAATTCCTAAAAGATTAGCATTAACGCTTATGACGCATCTTCAGCTGTCTCCATTCGGTCTCTCGGTCTCGTCCATCTGGTCCATGTTATTTATTCACATTCAGGTCATTCAGTTTACTATCACGTTCTCCTTGGTAGTAACCATTATACTCAACTCTGCCTCCTCATTCTCTTGAGTTTTTTTGGGGAAAATATTCAAATCTGCCACCGTGAAATGTGATGCAAAGTTCCTCATCGTTGTATTTGTTGACCACTACTGTCTCTCCAGCATCATCTTCCAGCGTCCAATTCCACTTTTGCAGCTTTTATATCCGAAGAATCTCTAACAGCCTTCCTCTATATTACTGGCTAGCTTACCCCCATATTTAGTCTCCTCCCTCCTTTTTTGTTGCCCTCTGTTGGTCTTTGTAAACTTCCCAATTCTCTGTTTCTCCACTGCCCTTTGCCACATTGTGTACAATCTCTTCTGCTTTTAT
>NW_025212754.1:0-8336 GCF_004010195.1 Chiloscyllium plagiosum | reverse complement strand
GGTACCACTACACTGCTGAAGTTTGGAACAAGCCTCTGAAAGCATCCGCTGAGTCCTAAGAATCAAATCACTTCTTTCTTCGAAATTGGTCGAGGAAATTCCTCGATGGCATACGTCTTTGTGTTTCGTGGGCTAAAGGTTACATGACCAATATTCTGTCACAAAAACGTCACTTCTTTTTCGCGAATTCCATTTCAATTAAGTTTATCACTACTTTTGTTTCTGATAGTCGTTCAAAGAGTTCTGCCAACTGTACCAATCGATCTTTCCAGAACTTATTAAAGATCACTACGTTGTCCAAATAGACTGCACACTTTCTTAGCCGAGCCACAATTCTGTTCATGAGCCTTTGGAATGTGCTGAGCGCATTCATCATTCCAAAGTTCATCATTTTAAAATCAGACAACGTAAATGTGGAGTTACAAACGCAGAAATTTTCATTTGTCAACTCTCATATAGGTAACGAATATTAACCAAGCATTAAGTCTAAATTGCTGTTACAATTGGCTTCTCCAACTTTCTAGATGCAGTTCGTCAATCTCGCAATTCGGTATGAGTGCAATGTTGGAATTGTGTTGATCTTCCGATCATGTATGCAAAATCGTTGAGACCCAATAGTTTGAGAACGAAGATGAGCGACGAGCTTCATTCCTTTTGGCTTGTTTCAATAATGTTCTCGTCCAGTTTGGCCTCCACCTCCAAGTGGACCTGCCTGGTTTGAGAGCATTAATTCGATAGGAGTGTTGTTTTATCAGAGCACTATACACTACGTCTACTTTATGTACAATAGCATTAGTCTTCCCCATCTGGTCCTTACAAATGTCCTTGTTCTGTAGTAACAATTGTTTCAACGTCGTTCAGAGCTCCTGAGACCAATAGTTTACTGATCTATCCTACACCTCAAGGACTTTTTCATTTTGAAATATTTTTGAGACATCTCAAAATGCATATTATTTGGACTGGTTTTCTCACTCTGTACCTCCCGTTCTTTCTCTCTCATATAAAAATGTTTCAACATGTTCACACGATATACCCGATAACATTTTTTCCAGATGGCATTTTTACTAAATATTTCACCTGACTCAACTTTACCTCAATTTGATAAGAACCACTAATTCTGGCTTTGAATGGATCTCTTATCGCAGATAACTTTGTGTACACGTTTTCCCCTTGGGAGAACGTCCGCGTCGCAGAGCTTCTAATTGCCACTTGCTTCATACTACACTGCACCTTCTCCGCTGCTTCTTGGCTCACTAACCTACTCGGTTTAATCTCTCTCTCACCTCCGACACATAATCGAAGTGTGAAATCTGGGACTTTGCTCCTGTCAATTTTTCATTAATTTCAAAGGGCATCTAACTTCATGTCTAATGTCAACTTAAAGAGAGTAAACTGAATAGATTATTTTATGGCATCCCTAATGGCAAAGCATGGAAGACCTTAATCCCAACAATTCGGGTAATCCTGACATGATGCTCTCACCTTCAAGGTCTGATACTACAATGCCCAAGCACTCTTGGATTCAGATTGATATGCAATGGATCGACAGGCCATCGTCGACTGCGCACTGTGTAATGATTGGGCGTGGTTCACAATGAAGGACCCACATTCTTAACATTGTCCCTTGCCTGAGGCACAGTGACGATCACGTTATATCAATTTTACTCATCTATCTCTCTGTTCTCTGTCTTTCGCACTCTTTCTCTCTTCCTCTCTCTCTCTCTTTACTTATGAGGGTGTGAGTATAACTCTAAGACACTTTAAAGCAACAGAACCACCGCACCCTGCACCGAGTGCACTACGAAATGGTAAGAATGTAACACTGGGTGGAACCACTCGATTGTAAGTAGTGGTTAAATAATTTTTGCATGTTACACCTCATCTATTGTTGTAAAACGAATATTGTATCCAATTGTCAAGCTCACCAGGAATCCAATGTGATCTAGCTTTAATAATTAGTCGACCATGCAGAATCTTGTCAAAGCCTTTACTAAAGTCAAAGTAAACAATGTTCTGGCCACGTTAATCTTGTTTACTTCATCAAAAACTCAATAAAATTCGTAAGACTCTATTTCCTTGCGCAAGACAATGCTGACGATCCTTGCTCATCATTTGCCTCTCCAAATGCAATCTTTCAGAAACACCTCCAAAAACGTACCCAACACCAAAGTCGGACAGACAGGGCTATAGTTCCTAGACTTCTCTTCCAACTTCCTTAAATTAAGGCACAGCGTTAATCGCTCTGCAGGCGTCCAGAACCTCACCAACATTTATAGGTGATACACATATTCAAGCAAGGAGCCCAGGAATTTTCTCCGTTAGTTTTGACAATATCATGGATACGCTAAATCACGTTGCAAAGATTTATTCACCTTTGTACATATTTTAAGACCTCCAGCCCGTCCTCTACTACACTGTGAACTGTTTTCAAAAGAATAATATTTATTTGCCTAGGTTGTCCAGCTTCCTTCAGTCCAACTTGAAAGGAACAGGGTGGTCATTATGGGGGACATTAACGAACCCTATGTTGACTGGAAATGCTGTACCATTAGTACGTCGGATCAATCAGCTTTTGTCCAATTTATTAAGGAGGGTTTCCTGACACAATATTTCAAAGAACCGACAATAGTGGATACCACACGAGATCTGGTGCTTAGTAATGAACCAAGCCAAGTGTTTGATTTAGTCAAAGGTCACCACTTAGGTGAAAGTCACCACAATTCGATTACGTTTAGTTTAGCGATGGAGAAGAATAGATACATGCCACAGAGCAAGAGTTATCGATGGGAGACGGGCAATTATAATGCGATTTGGCAAGACATAAAATGCATAGACTGGGGTAACAAAATGCAGGGGACAAAGACAATCGAAATGTGGAGATGATTTCAGGAAAATATATTGCATGTCCTTAATGAGAATGTTCCCGATCAGGCAGGGAGGAAGTGATAAGGCAAGGGAACTGTAGTTTCCTGAAGAAATTACACCTCTTCTTAATATTCATGCAAGGAGCCCAGGAATTTTCTCCGTTAGTTTTGACAATATCATGGATACGCTAAATCACGTAGCAAAGATTTATTCAACTCTGTACATATTTTTAAGACCTCCAGCCCGTCCTCTACTACACTGTGAACAGTTTTCAAAAGAATAATATTTATTTGCCTAGATTGTCCAGCTTCCTTCAGTCCAACTTGAAAGGAACAGGGTGGTCATTATGGGGGACATTAACATACCCTACGTTGACTGCAAATGCTGTACCATTAGTACGTCGGATCGATCAGCTTTTGTCCAATATATTAAGGAGGGTTTCCTGACACAATATTTCAAAGGACCGACAATAGTGGATACCACACGAGATCTGGTGCTTAGTTATGAACTAGGCCAGGTGTTTGATTTAGTCATAGGTCACCGCTTTGGTGAAAGTGACCACGATTCGATTATGTTTAGTTCAGCGATTTAAAAGAATAGGTGCATGCCACAGAGCAAGAGTTATCGATGGGAGAAGGGCAATTATAATGCGATTAGGCCAGACTTAAAATGCATAGACTGGGGTAACAAAATGCAGGGGGAGGAGACAATCGAAATGTGGAGATGATTTAAGGAAAATATATTGCATGTCCTTAATAGGAATGTTCCGGTCAGGCAGGGAGGAAGTGACAAGGCAAGGGAACTGTAGTTTCCTGAAGAAATTATATCTCTTCTTAAATGGAAGAAGGAGACTTATGTGACGATGAGATGGGATAGTTCACAGGAGGCGATGGAGAGTTACGGTTTTGCTGGGAAGAATTTGAAGAGAGAATTAAGAAGAGCAAAGAGGGGACATGAGTAGTCTTTAGCAGGTAGAATAAAGGAGAACCATGAAGCTTTCTTGAGGTATGTGAGGAATGAAAGGATGACTAGGATCGGAATTGGGACAGTCAAAGACAGAAGTGGTATGTTGTGGTTGGACTCGGTGGAGATTGGAGAGGTGCTAAACGAATATTTCTCATCAGTTTTCACTCAGTAAATGGATAATATTATCGAGAACAAGAATGCGATGTGAGATATTAGACTAGAAAGGATCAAAATCAGTAAGGAGGAGGTGTTATCATGATCGAAGGAGTGAAAGTAGACAAGTCCCCTGGGCCGGATGGGGTTTATCTGAGGATTCTATGGGAACCTCGGGAGGAGATGTTGGAGCCTTTGGCTTTGGTCTTTCAGTCGTCATTATCTACATGTTAATTCCAGAGGACGGAATGACTGCAAATGTTGTGCCCTTGATCAAGAAGGACAGGACAGATGGCAGAGTTAATAATAGACCAGTGAGCCGTACGTCTGTTGTACGAAAGTTTTGGAAAGGATTTCGAGAGATAGGATTTATAGTCATCTAACAAGCAAAAATTTAATTGGGGATAGTCAACGTGGATTCGTCAAGGACAACTCATGTCTCTCAGACCTCATTGAGTTTTTTGAGAAGGTGACCAAGGATGTGAATGAGGGTATGGCAGTTCATGTAGTTTATATGGGCTTCAGTAAGGCCTTTGATAATGTTGCACATGGTAGACTCTTGGAGAAAATGCAGAGACAGGAGATCAATGCTTATGGACTGTGTTATTGAACTGGTAACTGGTAGCTTGATAGAATTGGTTGTCAACTATTACATTTTAACATTTTATATTCTTTTACTGCTTTGTACAATGATTCAGTACCTTTTGTGGGATGGAGAGGGAGATAACTTAGAACATAAGATTGCATCAAATATGGAGACTTGTAAACTTTTCATTGACCTCGTGTGAGTTCATGTGGCAATAAACCTCGTAAGCCTAACTCATCTCCTGTGAAACCACATATATATGTTTTTAATTTTTTTAAGAGACCTATTTCTCTCACTAATTTCTCTTTTGCCCTTAATATGCTTGTGCAATCTCGTTCCATTTTCCTGAACTTTATTAGCCAAAGTTCTGTCATTTCCGCTTTTTTACTCCTGATTTCCTTGATAAGTGTTCTGCTATGCTCGATATGCTCAAGGGATTCACATGATCGCAGCTGCGTGTAGCTGGCATATACCGCCTTCTTTTTCCTCGACCAGCGCCTCAATTTCCCCTGCCATGTCCTGTTTCCTACCCCGGTCGCTTTTCCCTTCACACTAACAGGAGCATGCTGTCCCCGAACTCTAACTTTCTCACTTCTGCGAAACTCCCACTTGCCAGATGCAGTTTTCCCAACGAACAGATTCGCCGTTATAATATTTTGAATGTTACTGCTTTTTACCATCACAATTGGTCTTGACCCAATTTGTAACGTTAATTATCCTTTTCCGGAACTAATTTCAAACTTAGAGAATTACGGTCACTGGCCTCAAAGTTTTCCCACTATCATAGCACAGTCACTTGCCCAAACTTATTTCCAAAGAAGAAACGAAGTAGGGGCCAGAATCAGATCAGCCGTGTACCTATTGAATAGCAAGTCTGGCATGAAGGGCCGAATTTCTACGTGACTGTGTGTTTGTTGTTGTGTATATGTGTGCGTGTGTGTGTGTGTGCACGTGCGAACGTGTTGTCCTGTGTCTCTGTCTGTGTGTTTGCTTGTTTCTGGCTGTGTGTGTTTGACTGTATGAGAGTGTGTGCGTGTGTGTGTGTGCTTGTGTCTGTGTGTGTGTATGTATCTGTGTGTGTGGGTGTGTATCTGTGTATGTCTGTGTGTTTTAGTGAATTATTATGTGCATCTCAGCATCTGCGTCTTTGATCTTTTGGACTTCTGTTGTTTTGGAAGTGAGTCCATTGAAATGTGAATCAAAATGTATGTGTCTCTCTCGCTCTCCCTCTCTCCCTCCCCCTTCTTGTGTTTGAAGTAACTTGAACACTCCTCTGCAGGAAACCTCACACCACTGCTGAAACAGCATTATTGTTTGGAAGAGACATCAAAAACAGTGGCTATCTCACATTGGACTCGAATTGGTTTTATTGTCACGTGCACTACAATGGGGGGCAGTGGAAACGTTACAATGGCTTCACTTTGAGGTCATCATTGTCACGTGCATTCTAATGTGTGCAGTGAAAAGATTGCAATTTTTTTTGTTTATGGCGCCAGGTCAGGTGCAAGAAATCTTGGTACAGATAGTATAGTATTGTATGCAAAATTGAAAGAACCACAAATGAATGTCCAGCAGAAGAATAAAAAATGAACGAACTCGAAATACAGGCATTTCGACCTCAGTCTGGACCAGCACTGAATCTCTGGACAACACCAGGCCAAGTCTCGAGATCACGACTGCACTGGGCGAGCCTCCAGACTGTAGACGGCCCAGTCTCCAGACAGCACTGGGCTGAGTCTCCAGGCTGCGCTGTGATCAGTTCCAGGCCGGGACAGGTCCAATCTCCAGGCTGTGCTGGGTCCAGTCTCCAGGTTGCTCCGGACCCAGTCTCGTGACCGTGGTGAGCCTAGTCCCCAGATTGCTCAAGACCCAGCCTCCAGATTGTACCGACCCCGGCCTCAGTCCGCACTGGGCCCAGTCTCCCGACCATGTCGGGCCCAGTCTCCAGGCTGCGCTGGGCCCAGATGTCAGGCCACAACAGACTCAGCCTCCAGTCCATGTCGAGCCGAATCTCCGTGCTAGGCCCAATCTGCAGACCATGCTAGGCCCTGTCTTCACACCGTGCTGGACCTAGTCTCCAGATTGCACCAGTCCCAGTCTCCAGACTGCGATAGGCCCAAACTCCACTGCATGCCAGACACTGTCTCCAGACCGTGCTGGGCCTAGTCTCCAGTGTGTTGCCAGCCCAGACTTCATACCGCACCAGGCCCAGTCTCCTAGCCAAGCTGGATCCAGTATCAAGGTCATGCCCAACCCAGTGTCAGATCAGACCAAGCCCAGTTTCCAGACATCTCTGGTTCCTGTCTCCAGACCACACTGGGCTCAGACAACAGACCACCCCCGGCCTCATCTCCAGACTGCACTGTGCTTTAAGTCTCGAGGCCTCGCCTCCGGTCTGAGACTTATCTCCTGCATTAAATGTTAAAAGTTTGCAAACAGAAAACCGAATGCTAATGCATCTGTCTAGATGTCATGTATGCCATGTAAGGGTGACCACTTGTGATCCCACTGACTTCAACTCTAGCTCCTCGGAGACCACTTTAGCGAACTTGAGCTGGAGCTGGATGAACTTCGGATCATTTGGGAGGCTGAGAAGGTAATTGTGAGAAGTCACAGGGTAGTAGTCACACCTCAGGTACAGGAAAATTGTAAATGGGCAACAGTCAGTGGACAGAAAAGGAACAGGCCTTTTGGGAGGACAACCTAACAGGGGAAAGCCATAGTGGTCAGGTGTCTGGCACTGAGCCTGGCCCTGAGGCTCTGAAGTGAAGGGGGGAGGATAGGAGTGGTAGGAGAATCAATAGTTAGAGGAACGGGCAGGAGATTCTGTGGTCATGAGTAGGACTCCTGCAAGGTATGTTGCCTCCCATGTACCAGGGTCAGGGATGTCTCTGATCCAGTCTACAAGATTCTGAAGTAGGAGGGTGAGCAGCCAAACGTTGTGGTGTACATTGGCACCAATGACATAGCAAAGAAAAGGGATGAGAATGTAAAACGTGATTTCAGGAAGGTAGGTTGATCGCTAAAAAGCAGGACAAGCAAAGTAGTAAGTTTAGGATTACTACCAGTGCCACGTGCTGGTGAGGTGAGGAATAGGGAGCGAGTGCAGATAAACACGTGGCTACAGGGCTGGTGCAGGAGGGAGGGTTCAGATATGTAGATCATTGCGGTGTCTTCTGGGGAAGGTGGAACCTGTACATGAAAGACAGGTTGCACTTAGACTGGGGAGGAACCAATGTCTTGCATGGGAAATTTGCTCAAAAACTTTGGGAGGGTTTAAATTCATTTGGCAGGGGGATGGGAACCAGAGCTACAGATCAGTGGAGAGGATAGTTGTTGAATGGGCAGAAGTAGAATGTAGAGAGTCTGTCAGGAAAGATACGCAGTTGTTAGGGCAAAGGGATGGGTTAAAGTGTATGCAATGTCAGAAATTAGACTGATGAACTTAGGCCATGGATCAGTACTTGGAACTACGATGTTGTGATCATAACAGAGTCATGGATTTCACAGGGGCAGGAATGGTTGCTGAATGTCCCAGGGTTTAGATCTTTTAAAAAGGACAGGAAGTGGGGTAAAAGAGTGGGTGGAGTAGCATTGTTAATTAGGAGTGCATCACAGCTGCAGAAAAGAAGGTTGTTGAGGAGGGGTTATCGACTGAGGCAGTGTGGGTGGAAGTCAGTTACAGGAAAGGAGCAGTCACTTTGCTGGGTGTTTTCTATAGACCCGACAATAGCAGCAGAGAGATGGAAGAACAGATTGGACAGCC
>NW_025212753.1:23293-28391 GCF_004010195.1 Chiloscyllium plagiosum | reverse complement strand
ACATGCAAGTCCCGGGCCTCTTCCACCGTCAAATCCAAGCCACTTAATGGCTGAAGGAAGAATGTCTCACCTTCTGCCTTGAAATCCTCAGCCACTCAGCGTCAACGTCTACTTCACCTGTTTCCTTATCTCCCCTCCCCCACGTTATTTCAGATCAAACCCTACAACTCGGCATAAAACTCTTGAACTTTCCACCTATCTGGTCCACCCTCACCTGTGACCTATTTTATTACATTCCCAGCTACCTTTCCCCAACCCACACCTTCCTATATGTCTCTAGACCCCCGTCCCTTCACCACACATTCCTGATATTGGGTTTATGCCTTGATTATCCTGCGCCACTTGTGCTGCAGGACCTGTTGTGCTTTTCAAGCGCCACACTTTTCGACTACAGTGGAAACAGTGCAGTATCAAGACTTCAAGTTGCTTTCTGGACAGATCTGAGATTCTGTGTTTCGTCCAATTCCTGTGTCTGAATTGCTTTACCACTCTAATGTACGATTAGCAGGCCGGGTGCCAAATTTGAAGCAGTAGGTTTAGAGAGCAACTCATCTCTGGTTCAGTTGGCCATACATACCATTCACGAGAAGTTAATACTGGATACAAATCCAACATGGAGACCTGATCACAATAATTAAGGTTTGCATGTTATTTTAAATGTGTTGCGTTCAACCCTGCTGGGTGAAGTTTCATAATGCTACATGTTCTTCAATAAACATTACACAATCACTTGCTGATTCAGGAAGTAGATAAAATAGTTTAATTCTCTCGATGCCCAGGATAATATTTCCATTCATAATAACAGATTATCTGAACATTTTGGGATTTACTGTCTTTCTGAGCTTGTGGAGTCAAAATGTTTGGAAGGAAGTATAACTAGTAAACTTAATATCCAATGCTAAAATGGTGCATCTGAACACACAGCGAGAAGTAGGACGTTTCCAGGTAATATTAAAGTCAAAACAGTCAACTGTCTCTGTGAAAAGTAGAAATCAACTTCAGAATGGCATGGAGAAGGTGAGCAACTCGGTACGTCATTTGCTGTAGAAAACTGTTGGTGGACAGTGTAGAAAGAACTGTTACAATTAGAATTTAAAACTTGATGATCAGAGCAAGCTGCGGTTAGAAAATTCTGAAAGTCGCAGCTCTTTTCAGAAGTTTGTTCGTGAAGCGTAAGAAAATCTCATTCAAAATACATTGTTTAGCAGACCAACTAAACATAATCTCGAAAGTCTTCGACAATTTTGAACACTTCACTTAATTCTTATCTGGGATTTCAGGTATAATATGATTTTGGAAAACATCGTACTAATGAACTAAAAAACATGAAGTCCAGAAGAGATATATGATACAAAAGTCTATCGTCATGCCACAATTTCACAGACTAAGGGAAAAAAATGCCGAAATTTTGAACACCTCACTTAATTCTTATCTGGGATTTCAGGTATAATATGATTTTGCAAAACATCGTACTAATGAACTAAAAAACATGAAGGCCAGAAGAGATATATGATACAAAAGTCTATCGTCATGCCACAATTTCACAGACGAAGGGAAACAAAATGCTGAGATAATCGGATAATTCAATACTCTACAAAGGCAGGCATACAGAATTTTGGTTCTTTGCCGAAGACTAAGATGCAAAATGTGGATTACATCTTGTTGGCAAAGTCTTGGCAAGATGATGAAGTAAATAAATTTCCAAACTGAAGTTAATAAATGTTCACAAAAAACGGAACTACGAAATGAACTGATGAAAGACGGGAGATATTTGCCAACCTCTGTCTCCATCCAAATTTTCAGCACCATCACCGTTTCTTTGTGAAGGTGAACCAACAGGTGGATGAAGGCAAGGAGGTTGACGTGGTGTGTATTTATTCCATTAAGGCAGTCGGTAAGGTTTCCCACTGTAGAACATTGCACATAATAGGAGGCAAGGGAGTGAGGGTGCTTTAGCAGTTAGGATCAGAATTGGCTCGCTGAAACAAGACCTGGAAGTGTTCATCCTGGAATCCAGTTACTTATGGTATACAGCAACGATCTGTTTTGGCCCACTGTTGTTCGTCATTTTAAAAGAAAATGACCTGGATGAGAGTATCGAAGGATGGGTTAGTAAACCTGCAGGCGACACTAACGTCGGTAGAATTTTGGATGGAGCAGAAGGATATTGTATGTTACAGAGGGACATAGATACGCTGCAGAGCTGGGCTGAGAGTTGGCAGTTGGTGTTTAATGCGGAAAAGTGTGAAGTGATTCACTTTGGAAGGATTATCAGGAATACAGAGTATTGGGCTAATGGTAAGATTCTTGGTACTGTAGATGAACAGAGCAGAATTGGCTAGCTGAAACAAGACCTGGAAGTGTTCATCCTGGAATCCAGTTACTTATGGTATACCGCAACGATCTGTTTTGGCCCACTGTTGTTCGTCATTTTAAAAGAAAATGACCTGGATGAGAGTATCGAAGGATGGGTTAGTAAATCTGCAGGTGACACTCACGTCGGTAGAGTTTTGGATGGAGCAGAAGGATGTTGTATGTTACAGAGGGACATAGATACGCTGCAGAGCTGGGCTGAGAGGTGGCAGTTGGTGTTTAATGCGGAAAAGTGTGAAGTGATTCACTTTGGAAGGATTATCAGGAATACAGAGTATTGGGCTAGTGGTAAGATTCTTGGTACCGTAGATGAACAGAGAGATATCGGTG
This sequence comes from Chiloscyllium plagiosum, assembly GCF_004010195.1. Lineage (NCBI taxonomy): Eukaryota > Metazoa > Chordata > Chondrichthyes > Orectolobiformes > Hemiscylliidae > Chiloscyllium > Chiloscyllium plagiosum. Next base: position 25,688 of record NW_025212753.1, on the reverse strand, counting down.
TCCATGTACATAGATCAATTAAAGTTGCCACCCAGTTTCATTGATTGTTTAGAAGGCATATGGTGTGCTCGCTTTTATTAGTAGAGGAATGCAGTCTTGCTGCACCTATACAACTCTTTGGTGCGGCTGCGCTTGGAATATTGCATGCAGTTCTGGTCACTGCATTATAGGAAAGATGGGAAAACTTTGTAAAGTGTTCAGAGGAACTTTACTAGGAGATGCCTGGTATGGAGGGAAGGTCTTATGAAGACGGGCTAAACGACTTACATCTGTTTTCTTTCAAGAGAGGTTTGAGACATATACTAAAACCAGAGGGTTATAGAGGGTGGTCAGTGAGAGCTTTTTTTCTCTAATGTTGATTGTTAGCACGAGGGGACATAGTTTACAATTGCGGGGTGATAGATATAGGACAGATGTCACAGGTAGGTTCTTTACACAGAGCATAGGAGGGATATGGAGTGCCCTGCTGCAACAGTAGTAGACTCGACAAATTTAAGGGAATTTGAATGGCCATTGCGAGACATACGAATGAAAATGAAATAGCACACTGGCTCAGTGGTTAGCACTGCTGCCTCACAGCACCTGTGTTCCAGGTTGAATTCCAGCCTTGGGTGATTGTCCGTGTGGAGTCTGCTCATTCTCCCCGTGTCTGCATGGGTTTCTCTGGGTGCTCTGGGTTCCTCCCTAAGGTCCAAAGATGCGCACGTCAGGTGAATTGGCCCATACTAAATTGCCTGTACTGTTAGGTGCATTAAACAGAGGGGAAATGGGACTAGGTGAGTTACTTTTTGGAAGATCGATGTGGACTTGTTGGGTCGAAGGGATTTTTTCCACACTGTTGGGAATCGAATCGAATCTAAAAGTTTAGGGGACATGGGCTTCAGATGGTTTTCACATTTCGTTGATCATTGGAGGGTCGAAGGGCCTGTACTGTAATGTTCGTTGATCTATGTTCTCTGTCACAACCTATTGAAAAGACTAGTTTTGGCAAATCTCTGCAATAATGATGGAAGCTGTTCGAGAAATAGAGAAAGATTGAGAGAGAGAGAGAGAGAGAGAGTGGGACAGAGAGAGAGAAGCGAGGGAACCTTTAATACAGTATTCTGTGCCTCAAACATTTTTGATCTAAGTTTTTGAATTAAGAAAACTGTGACCTGAAAACAAATATCGACTGGCATGTTTGCAAACGTAAACCTTTTCAATATTTGTGTTTCCCTTATTGAATCAGAGCTTCAACTCGTCCATTCTCACCAGGTTTCCTCTACTGAACTAATTCTTTTTACATGTATGTACTTTTTAACTCTCCATATATTTATCCAGATGTCTTTTAAGTGTTGCAATTGTACTATCCTCTACCATCTCCTCTTGCTATTGTTTTCATGCACGTGCCATTCACAGGTGCCCTCTAGAGTCCCTTTTAAGTCTTTCCCGCTCTCAGTAAACCTATGCCCTGTCTTTTGGACTCTCCCACATTGGGGAAAGTCTTTGATTTTTCGCATCTTTTATGTTCAGTAATGATGCTTTACACCTGTAAGAGCTTACTCCTCAGCCTCCTACACACTTGAGAATAAAACCTCGGCCTATCCAAACTCCCCTTAATACACTTAACATTTCTATCTCGATAACACACTTTACGTTTTGTTTTGGCACCCTTTCCAGTTTAGTAAGTTTCTTCCCAGAGTATGGGTCCAGAATTATTTGCAAGATTCCAAATGTCGTCGAACCAATGTCTTATACAGCCATAGTATCATGTCCCAACTGCGATGCTGAATGATCTGAACGGCGATAGCAAGGGTGCCAAAAGCCTTGTTCACACCCTTTTGAACTGAAACATCAAAAGGAACTATATATGTGCACCCCTACGTATTTCTAATATTCTCAAGGCCACAGTGTGAATTATACAAGCCCTGCCCTATTTTGTCGTATAATATCTAAACCCCACATTAATCTGAATTACACTTTCACTACCATTTCTCGGCCAAATCGCTCAATTGATCAAGTTCACATTGTACTCTCAAAAAAAGTCTTCCTTGTGCACTATACCACTAATTTGCCTTTCAACTGCAATGTTCCCTACCACATCACCAATATTGTCTTCCATGTCGTTTGCGTAAATAATGAAAAATAGTCGACACAACACCTATGCTTGTGACAGAATTGCGTCAGAGGACTCCATATATAACAGCCCTCTTGTGTCACCCTCAGTCTCCTACCGACATGACAATTGGCTAGCTGTCCGTGAATATCTTGGTATGTTTCCTTACTAAACAGTCGACAATCAGGTACCTTGACGAAGAACGTTAAAATGTATTTTAGCGTGTAAGCAACTGTTATCCCTCTGTATTCATCTATAATCTCGATCACAAAAATCAAAACAATATTACCGGACAGGAAC
>NW_025212753.1:19036-21009 GCF_004010195.1 Chiloscyllium plagiosum | reverse complement strand
GAGTTGGAACAAACAGAGCTTTTGTCTCTGACTTGTTGCCTGTGCGATGTGCTCGTGAAGTGAGGAAGATGGAGAGATTGGAGCTGAACACGTGGCTGCAGAGATGGTGCGCTGGGGTTGGATTCTTGGATAATTGGATGTCTTTCTGGGGAAGATGGGACCTTTACAAATAAGATTGTTTTCATCTGAACTGGAGATATACCAATATGCTGTGTGGGAATTTTGCTAACACTCTTAGGGGGCTGTGGGGCGTTTAAACTAATACAGCAGTGGGATGTTCACCTGAATTGTGGTTCCAGTGTGCAGGTGGTTCAAGGTAGTGCGGTGAGGGTGACGTTTACAAAGTCGCGAGAGGGCACCAGCAATCAGGATTTTGGTTTGAAGTATGTGTACATCAGTGCAAGGAGCATCAGGAATAAAGTGGGTGAACTTGCAGCATGTGTTGGTACCTGGGATTTTGATATTGTGGCCATTTCAGAGACATGGTTAGAAGAGGGACAGGATTGTTTGTTACAGATTCCAGGCTTAAGATGTAGCAAGTTTGTTGCAGATTCCAGGATTTAACAAGTACCGAGAAGATGGTAATAGAGTGATGCGGGGGAGGCAGCAGGTATGTGACATTGCAAATCAAGGGTAGTATTACAGCAGCTGAGAGAACGTTTGAGGACTAACACACTGAGGTAATGTGGGCTGTGGTTACAAACAGGAAAGGATAGGTCACACTGTTGGGAGTTTTCCTTCGGGCTCCAAATTGCTCCAGGGATGTCGAGGAATGCAATCGTTCAAATTGCTTGGATGTGTCAACGTTATAAAATCTGCGCAGGAGGGTTTTCTGACACAGTATGTGACAGACCAACAAGAGGAAATGACATATTAGAATTGGTACTGCGGAATGCACCCGGACAGGTGTTAGATTTTGAGTTGTGTCAGCATTTTAGCAATAGTGACCACAATTAGATTATGTTTACAATAGCAATGGGCAGGAGCAGGTGTACACGGCAGGGAAAGAGGTATGACTGTGGGAAAGACAATGATGATATCACTAGGCAACACTTAGGATACATAGGATGAGGAATGAAATTGCAGGGGATGGAAACACTTTTTGAAAGCTGGAGATTATTCAAGGAACACCTACAGCGTATCCTTGATATGTGTACACCTCTCAGGCATTTAGGCAGATTTTGATAGAGAGACATGATTTATGAAAGAAGTTGAAGTTCTTGTCAAGAGGAAGAAGAAGGCTTATGCGCGGATGAGACGTGTAGGCTCAGTTCGGGGTCTTGAGAGTTGTTAGTTAGCCATAAAGTATCTTACACGCGGACTAGAAGGGGCATGACAAGTTGTTGGTGGATCAGATCAAGGAAAACCTTGATAGGGGAAATGTTAGTGACAATATGGGGATAGAGTCTACAAGGTTAGACGCGATAGCGGTTGAAAAAGAGTAGGTTTCAGCAATTTTGGAAAATGTGAAAATTGATAAGACCGCTAGGCCGGGAGGGATTTATCATCGAATTCTCTGGGAAGCCAGGAGGAGATGGCAAAGGCTTTGGATTTGATCCTTATGCCATCATTGTCGAAAAGCAGTAACAGAAGACTGGAAGATATCAAAAGTTGTTACCTTGTTTAATAACGGGAATTGGAATAAGTCTGGTAACTACAGATCAGTGAGCCTTAATTCGGTTGTGGGTTAGGTGTTGGAAAAGGATATCAGATGTAGGATTTATTGTTATCTGGTAAGGATTAATTTGATTAGGGCTCGTCAACACGGTTTTGTGAACAGTAGGTAGTGCGTCACTAATCTGATTGAGTTCTTCAAAAAGGTGATGAAACAGATGGATGAAAGTACAGCGGTTGATGTGTGTATGTGGACATTAGTAAGGAGTTTAACAAGGTTCCTGTGTAGGCGATTTCACAAAGCATGTAGTTTTGGGATTGAAGGAGATTTAGCGATTTGGGTAAGAAATTGCATAGCT
>NW_025212753.1:11860-19008 GCF_004010195.1 Chiloscyllium plagiosum | reverse complement strand
TGAGATAAATCACTTTGGAAGAATCAGGAGGAATGCAGAGTACTGGGTTATTGGAAAAATAGTTGGCAGTATGGATGAACAGATAGTGCATAAATCCCTGAAAGTTGCCACCGAGGTTGATAGGGTTGTTAAGGCGGCATATGGTGTGTTGGCGTTTATTTGGAGGGGGATTGACTTTCGGAGCCACAAGGTCATGCTTCAGCTCTACATGACACCTGGAGTATTGCATAAAGTTCTGCTCACCACATTATCGGAAGAATGTTGACGTTTAGTGAAAGGTTCAGAGTAGATTTGCGAGGATATTTCCTGATATGGAAGGAAGGTCTTAATGAAAAGGCTGCATCGTTGGAGAGAAGAAGGTTGAGAGATGAATTAATCGAGACATATAAGGTAATCGCAGGGTTACATAGAGTTGACAGTATGAACATTTTCCCTCAGATTGTGAAGGCTAACACAAGGAGATATATCTTTAAACTGAGGGGTGATAGATTTACGACAGGTATTAAAGGTAGCTTCTTTACGCAGAGAATAATAGGGGCGTGAAAAAGCCTGCCAGCAACAGTAGTAGACTTGCCACGTTAAGGGCAACTAAATGGCTATTGGACGTCCATGTGGATAGTAATGGAATGGTATAGGTTGCATGGGCATCAGATCAACTTCATAAGACGGCACACCATCGAAGGCTGAAGGGACTGACCGAAGCTGTAACGTTCTGTGTTCTATGTTCTTTGTAAAATGTTCGGATCACACTGAGGCAACAAACAGCCTCCAAAGGAAATGAGCGGGTAGGTGATGCTGCCAATCGGACAGTCTTACACCTCAAACTTCTGGTCTCGTTGGGTTCACAGCAAAAGCTGGTTCGGGACAATATAAAGACGGGTATGCCGGACCTGGGTAATGTACACAAATCACAGCGGAAATCCCCGGCTGAAGAGAACGAACCAAGGACTCAATGGCGTGCTCCTTCGATACTCAAAATAGCAGGTGAGCCCTGCCGGACAAGCTTGTGCTCCTTCTTGGCTGCTGCCTGTTTTCCTTGATTATGTGCAAAATGATACACAGTTGCGCAACGGGTGAACAGTTAGTACTCTACTACAAACTTGGTGGCACCCAGATTTTCTGAAAGTAGCCGAGAAAAGATCTGAAGCTTTTTAAATTTGTTTTAAAAAGCGGTGATTTAAGAGGAATGTCCTGCATTTATTAAACCATTTCGTTGACTGGTGCACTTTTTACTGATCTACAACGTGTTTTTGAGAATGAATTTGTATACTTTTTTTGAATATTGTCTAATAATAGGTCATGTATTTAGTAGATGAATCAAAACCATCTGAGCGACTGATACTGCTGCCACAACAGTGGTGGATAAGAGGGAAATATCTGCATCAGTTCACCAAAACTCTTCAAAGTTTACATTCACAGGTACAAACAGCCTTAAAAATCGGACCGGAGCAAATTGGAGCCTCAGTGCAAATGTCCGTGCCTCGTCTTGCCGGTCACCTGCAGAGCATTCAAGGCCAACGGGAGTGCAAAATGTACATATGAGACGCAATGCAAAAGAGGGCCACCCACTGAAGAAAACCGGAAGACCATCTCAGAGAAACGTGTTCAGCCTCCGTTCAAGAATGGCTTAGCGTGATTGGTCTGTCTTTCACTACACACTTCCTTTTCTTTCAATAGCTATGTTTTGTTTGGTCACAATGGATAGCCTGATAATCTTCGCAAATGGGCTTTAAAATTTAATGTTTTTCTTTCTACACAGACGTTCAACTACTCTTGCTGCTGCGTATGCACCTGTATCTCCATCCATACCGAACTCTCAAAAGCGAATCCCTATGGAATTTCAGCGATTTGCAAATTTCGTTTTCCCTGCCTTTGGAAATGCTCAACTGGAAATTGAAGTAACCCTGCTCGTAATCCCGTGCTTGGTCCAGTTCACTGTTGTGACCCACGACTCCAGCAAATTTGCAGATTCTTAGGTTTTCCCTTCCTGATGAAACCCGTGTTGATGATGCTCAGTCTCCGGAACCTTCTGCCCATTTCCTGACTGAATCCGAGGGCTAACTCTGATCTCCACCCCACCCCCGAGAATCGCCCTGGGTCAGGATATATACTCCCTTTTGCTGACATCTCTAAACCGTTATTTATTTTTTAAAAAATGGAGGGATTGCGGAAGCGTATTTGACCAGATTCAACACAAAGTATCTGTGGAAGCCATTTTGTCAAAAGCAATCTTTTCAGAAAGACGCAAACTGCTAACCCACTAAACTGATGTTTTGGATCTGATAGCATGACTTTGCAGCTGCAAAAATTCATAGTTCCTCTGGCCCCTTAGCCACAATGCTACTTCATAGATGATGTATTGTTTATATAGCTACTTATCTGTTTCTGTCTAGTTAAATCTACATTACGAGGTAACATTCAATCGTAGTGACTTTGAGCAATGTTGGTCCGTGCAATGCATGTAGGAGCTGTATGAACTGACTGTTTCCCATGCCACTGCCTCTTGGCCTAGTCAATAGTGGGCAGTAAGCTTGTGATGAACTATATAGGGTGTAACACGCTGTACCTCTTTGGACTACCTCAGATTTCTGTGAACGAAGTTGCACTTCCCCATGGCCATGATTAAGAATCCATGATTGCTCACATTCTCGACTTCTGACTTTTGTTCTAAAAAATGCGGCATGAGATATAGTGCCTAACAAGGAGAAAGAGCTTGTGAGAGGACAAAAAGGACCAAGCCCGATGGTGGAGTGCCCAACATCCGTATCCTCACCACGTAGCCCCGCCTTGAAGTGAGGATCCTGGCACAAGCTAGAGATGGTGGGAACAATTCGCGTGGAATTTCGGACGTAGCCTCATTCCACCAACAATGTAAAGAGCTAGCGAGTTGTCAGTCAAGGTTATATTATTAGCAAAGGGTAATTCTCAATTTAAACTTACTGTCAGTGTTGTTTCCCTTTGACAGAACTTATAAGCCGTGGCCCTGATGCCATCTCTCTTCTGTGTCGACCTGGTGAAAATAGAATCTCTAAGCACGCGGTGGGCAGGGGAGTTGGCTCACAACACAGACGCAGGCAGATGCAGACATATATAAACACAGAGACACACGTGCAAACATAGACACATAGACTCTCACATGCATGCATACAAAGACACATACGAACACAGAATCACACACACACACAAACACACACACACACACACAAGAGCTTGGCGTGTAGAGGATTGCCGTTGTACTGACGCCCACTGAGTGGAACATGCTCATGTGGAGAAAGGTGTGTGCTGCCTCTGCAATGTCGAAATGATGCGTCTTGGGCAGTATTCCTCACACATAGTGTACATATTAAAGAGCATTCCCATTGCAATTATATTTAAGTTTCTCTGAGTGAGCCATTTTGTGTTTAGATAAGATTAACTTTAGTGCATTTTCTGAAAATTAAAATGTTTAATGACGTACCCTTACAAAATTCCTACTTGTCAGAATGTATTGAAAAGTTCTAAAATGCACCAGCCAATTGTGGTGTTGGATCACTTTAAACGAAAAAGGTGCAGACAGACGGAGAGGAAGGGATTTGACGCCTGCATCAATGATTCACCCCCAAACAAAAGTTTTCCCATTGCACAGAGATGCAGAGACAGAGATGCAAACATGCATGAACAAACTGGTGCAGGAACACACATAACATGTACAGATAGGTACACGCAACGGGACACGTTGGGATATACATAGAAGCACAGAAATACACAAACATGGAAAAAATATGCAGATACATACGTCAACACACAAACATAAATGCAATTAAATGGTTTAACGGAGGGTTGGAAACAGACCTATCGGCCCATACAGTCCATGCTGACTATAATCTGAAGATAAGTCTGTCTCATTTGCCTGCTTTTGGCCCATAGTATTCCAAATTTTCTCTTATTCTTGCACTTGAAAAACGATTTTTTAAGCGATTTTTAAAAAATGCACCTGATTCTTCCTGCTTAGGTGGATCGAAGAACTCTATGAGAAGCTAAGAAAGCGATTGCTGGGCCATTTGCTGAGATATTTTCACCATCCATAACCACAGGGGAGGTGCTTGACGATATAAGTTGGCAAACATGGTTCCATTATTCAACAAACTGGAAAGGAAAAGCCAGGAAATAGTGGATCAGTGAGGGTGATACTGATGGTAGGCTCTTTTGTCAAGGGTATGGGTGGAGGGTGCTTTCCGGACTGAGGACTTGTGATCAATGGTATACCGCATAGATCGTGCTGGATCCACTGGCTTTCGTCATTTACATAAATGTTTTCGATAAAATTGAGCATGTATGTTCAGTCAATTTGCAGACGACACCGAAATTGGTAGAGTTGTTGGACAACGAAGATGGTTACTTCTGATGACAATAAGATCTTAAGTAGATGGGCAAATGAGCCAAGGATTGGTACATGGAGTCTAATTGAGTTTCTGCAGTTTGGAAACGCAAATCAATGTAAGACCAATACACTTAATGGGAAGGACATGCGGAGTGTTGCTGAACAAAGATCTTGGCTTGCAGGTTACAGTTAGTTGAAAATAGAGTAGTATATGATAGAATAGTGAAGAAGGTGCTTGATATGTTTTCGGTTATTGGTCAGAAAATTGGGTACAGGGGTTAGGAGGTCATAATGCAGCTGTACAAGACTTGCTTAGACCTCTTTTAGGATACTGTGTGCAATTCTGTTCTCCCTGCTATAGGAGTGATGTAATGAAATTCGCAAGTGTTCAGAGAAGACTAACAAGGATGTCACCCGTGTTGGAAGATCGGAGTTATAGGCAAAGGCTGTATATGCCGATGCTATTTTCTCTGGAGCATCAGAACGTGAAGGGTGACCTTACGGTTTCAAAAAATCATGGGTGGCTCGGATAGAATGAATAGCCAAGTCTTTACCTAGGGGTAGCGCAGTCCAAGACAAGAGGGTATAGGTTTAAGCTGAGAGAGAATTGACTTTACAGGGATCAAAGACGCAACATAGTCACATCGAAGTGGTGCATGTGCAAGGAGCTGACACAGGAAGTCACAGAAGCTGATGCGCTTACAACCTTTATAAGGCAACTTGATGCGTGGCACAGTGGCACAGTGGTTAGCACTGCTTCCTCACAGCGCCAGAGACCTGGGTTCAATTTCTGCCTTAAGCAACTGGCTGTGTTGAGTCTGCACATTCTCCCCGTGTCTGCGTGGGTTTCCTCCGGGTGCTCAGGTTTCCTCCCACAGTCCAAAAATGTGCAGGTTAGATGAATTGGCTATGTTAAATTACCCGTAATGTGAGGTGAATGGGTAAATGTAGGGAAATGAGTTTGGCTGGGTTGCTGTTAGGAAGGTCGATGTGGACTCCTTGGACCGAAGGCCCTGTTTCCACGCTGTAAGTAATCCAACGTAATGATTGGGACAGTGTCAGAGGGATGTGGACAACTGATGTCAAATTAATTTAGGATAACTGGTCGACAGGGATGGTTGGACTGAAGGGACTATTTCCATGCTATACAGTTCTATGACTCTGCCCGTCTTGTCAAGGATTCTCATTTCAACTTAAAACTAGCCTCTTAGTCTTCAAATCACATACCCGAAGAACACACAACTGGTATTCAACAGAATCTATATTCCTCATTGTTTTATAAGCCTCTATCAGGTCATCTGTCAACCTGTGCTGCAGCAGGAAACGTTCCAGCCAGTCCAGCCTCTCCTTATAACTCTAACACACCATTCCTGGTAAATCATATCTGAATCCTTCCCAAAATAAAAATAGTGAAGGGCAGTTTTTGGCAACTAAATATGCCAGGGTACTGATGCTTCAGACGTGTAGAGTGTGAGGTAAAAGTGGAGGAGGAGTTGATTTACATGTCAGAGAGGATATCACAGCTGTTCTGAAGAAAAAAGACACTATGGAAGACTCGAGTGGTGATTAATATGGGCAGAGTTTGTTGGAATAAAGTTGGAGCTGTACGACAGGCCTCCCAAATGCGAGCGTGAGATAGAGGTGCAACTATATGAACAGATTATGGAAAGTTGTAGGAGAAACAGGGTAGTGGTGATAGGAGATTTTAACTTTCCGAACATTTACAGGGAATCATTTACTGTTAAAAGTCTGGAATGGCGAAGAATTTATAAGGAGCAGCGAGGAGAGTTTTCCAAAGCAGTATGCAAAGTAGTCCAACTCGGGACGGGGCTCCACCTGACCTGGTGTTGGGGATTGAGCCCGGCCAGGTGGTTGAACTTTCAGTCGGGGGTTGCCTTGGGAGTAGTGATCACAATTTCGTAAGTTTTAGAATATTCATGAACAAAGACGAGAGTGGTCCTAAATGAAGAAAGCCAAGTTGCGGGAATGTTATTGATTATAACATTCGATAGGAGATGGGGACGTAGATTGGTAGCAACTGTCTACAGTTAAATCCATGTTTGATATGCAGGAGACATTACAAGCGAGATTTATTAGAGTTCAGAGAGATATGTTCCTGTGAAAATGAGGGATATAAGTGGCAAATTACGGAAGCATGGATGACAGGTGAAATTGTGAGACTAGCTAAAAGGAAAGATAAAGTGTACATAAGGTCTCGGCGACTGAAGATCGATGAAGCTTGGGAAGAATATCGGGAATGTAGGGCCAAACTGAAACGAGTAATTAAGAAGGCTAAAAGGGTACAGGAGATTTCTTCAGCAAATAGGTTTAAGGAAAATCCCAAAGCCTGCTACTCACATATAAGAAGCAAGAGGGTAACTAGAGAAAAGGTTGACCTGCACAAGTACAGAGGAGGACCGTTACCTATGGAGGCAGAGAAAACAGGCGAGATTCTTAACGATACTTTGCATTTGTATTAACCGAGGAGATGGGCGTTACAGTTGTTGAGGTTCTGGATAGATGTTTGATTACTCTTGGTCAAGTCTGCATAAGGAAGGGAGAAATGTTGGGTGTTCTTCAAAGAATGAAGATGGACAAGTCTCTCGATCCGGATGGGAACTATCCCAGGCTACTGAGGTAAGCAAGAGAGGAAATAGCTGAGGCCTTAACAGATATCTTTACAGCATCATTCAAAACGGGTGAGGTCCCGAAGAGCGGAGAAATGTTAATGTTATCCCCTAGCTTGAGACGGGTAGCAGGGATAATCCAGGAAATTATAGACCAGTAA
>NW_025212753.1:8440-10710 GCF_004010195.1 Chiloscyllium plagiosum | reverse complement strand
TAGGTTAGTAAAGTGGTGAGGAAAGCATACGGCTTGTTTTCCTTCATCGGACGGGATATTGAGTACATGAGTTGGCATGTAATGTTACAGTTGTATAAGACTTTGGTTCAGCCACATTTGCAAAATTACGTACAGTTCTGTTCGCCAAATTTACCCAACGTTTATGACTACTTTGGAGAGGATGCAGAGGAGGTTAAACACGATGTTGCCTGGTATGGAGGGCGCTAGCTATGAAGGGATTTGGAATAGATTAGGATTGGGGAATCTGATTGAGGTCTGCAAAATCATGAGGGGTGTACACAGGGTGGATAACAAGAAGATTGTTTTCCCAGAGTGGGGGACTCAATTACTGGGGATCACAAATTCAAAGTGAGATGCAAAGGTCGAGGGGTGATATGCGTGGAAAACTCTTCGCGCAGAGGGTGGTCAGTGCCTGGAACAGTTTGCCAGCGGAGGTGGTGGGGTGGAAAAGGTCGCATCAAGTGAAATGCATCTGGACAGATCCATTGCTTGAGCAGGGAGCAAAGGGATACAGACCCTGAATTAATAAGCGACAGGTTCACATTGCCGTTTTCCATTGGCTGTGAGGACTGAAGGGCAGTTCCTGCGCTGTAATTTTCTTTGTAATTTTTTTACTTCTATACATTTCTTCATTTTCGAAGTAACCTTTGCTTTCCTAAATAATTAAACTCTGACCATCTCTGCTTTAAGCGTACTTAATAACCAAGTCTCTACAGCCCTTTGCAGTAAGTAATTCCCATACTTTCACTACCTTCTGAATAAAAAGATTCCTCTTCTTCTCCATCATGAATCAATGAGCCCTCTCTGGGATGTTATGCAACCTGGTTACAGATTCGTGCACAAGTGAAAGCAAAAGAAGTACTAATGTTAATGATTGAGACTGAGGTTATGGATGTTGTCCACATTGAGAAACACCACAGGCCACATACCTCCAGTCAGAAATACACCGTTCCACATTCGTCTGTCTCCTATGACCAATAAAAACTCTGCGTCTGACTAAACAACCACCATGCATTGCGATTTGATCTTCTTGACCAACCTGACAGTTTCCAATGTTTTTTTTTAATTCAAAGATATGTTCTGCGATTTCTATTTGTAATTTACATAAATGATAAAGATGAATATGTCAGCGGTCTGATGAATAATTTTGCAAAGGCCTTTTGGAAAGGCATGCACTAATTCGGAATAGTTGGAGGAATTTTGGATAGTAAGGATGGATGTTAAAGGAAACAGCAGCATGTAAATAAAATCGAACGCTGGGCAGAGAAATAGAAATTGAATTTCATCGGCATAAGTGTGAGGCGATGCATTTTGGGAAGTCAAATGCAAAGGAAAAGCGCACCGCAAATGGTCAGACTCTTAGGAACATTGTTATACAGAGGGATTAGGGATCCAAATCATAGCTCGCTGAAAATAACAACGCATCAGGATTTGGTGGCAAAGAAGCTGAGTGACATGCTTCGCTCCATCGGTTGCAGCATCGAGTATAGACGTTTGCATGTCATGCTGTAACCGAATAAAACTTCAGAGCGGCCACGTTAAGAATGATTTGTTGCAGTTCTCTTCGCCACACACCAGGAAGGATATGGATGCTTTAGAGAAGACGCAAAACAGTTTACCAGCATTTTGCAGGACGGGAATGTGTTAATGATAAGGAGAGTTTGGATGCAGCTAGATTACGTTGCTAGAGTGTCGGAGGCTGAGGGTGGACCCTTACAGGTTTATAACATTCGGAGAGGCGTGGACAGTGTGGATATTTGGAATTTCTTTTCCAAAGTGGAAATGCCAAGTACTCGGGCGCCACAGTATCAGGTGAGAGTGGGATGTTTGAATGAGTTGACTGAGGGAAGTTTTTTTTCCACAGCTGCTAAGGACGTGGCTGAAGCGAAAATGTGAACAATATTTTGAACACGTATTTAGACAAAAATATGAACAGGCAAAGAATAGATGGATATGGACCATATACAGGCAGATGGGTTCAGTTTAGAATAACATCACGATCGGCAAGGCCATGGTGGTCCAAATGGCCTGTTGATGTGCTTTCCTGTTCTATTTTCTAAAATCACAACATCGTCCGTGTGAAAACCCTTCAGAAACTCCTCAGTACCATATAACTTTGTTGATCATTCTTTGAAACCTCGTCAAATTCGACCACAATCTACTCCACCTCTTCTCATTCGAAAATCCCGCCAGTCCCAGGAGCAGTCATCTGAACCTTCTCTGGCCCCCGTCGAATGCAAGAATATCTT
>NW_025212753.1:2708-8402 GCF_004010195.1 Chiloscyllium plagiosum | reverse complement strand
TCTGAAAGCAAATGGTGCTGATTCGGGAACGTGCTGGAATATATTGTAAAGAATATGAAAATAACTAATTTCTGGATTCTAGAAAACAATGGTGGGCCGTTGATTTCATAAAACGGTATTATTTAAAAATCTATTTGGTTTTATACATTGCTGTGACGATAAATAGCAGAATACATAAAGATGGGGAGGGAATTGGTGGTAGGGGGACATTTGAAGTTTCAAAGCATTTTGACATGTTTCAACAAGGGCTAAAGATTAGATAGGGAGAGAATAGGATTCCTGAAAAGTCAATCAGGCTGGCTATGCGGAACAACTTTTGTTGGAGGAGATTCAAAACAAATACTTTGCATGCTGATTTTCTGTGGAGAGGCATGAATCCTCTGGAACTTAGGAAAATAAATATCATGTCTTGAAAAGAGTTCAAATTGGAGAACAGGAGGTGTTAGATGTCTTAAAATGCAAAAAGGTTAGTAAAATCTTGGGACATGATCCGATATATGCAGAAAATGGGTACTAAAGATGCTGGAGTATTAGACTCAAGACTAGAGTGGTGCTGGAAAGGCACAGCGGGAGAGGCAGCATCCGAGGAACAGGAAAATCCAAATTTCGGGTAAACGACATTCATCAGAAATGAGGGCTTCACTGTAATCTTCCTTGATCACATCCATCCCACGACATGGTGAGAAGCTAGTGAAGAATTTTCAGGGACTGCCGCAGAGGCATTTGCATCATACAAAGAACAAAGACAATTTACTGCTAAGAAATATTCCCTCATTCATCCAAGACTGAGACGATCCAAATCTACCGTCTAAACCTGTCGCCCAATTCCTAAGCCTTAACATCCGCCTGCTCCCTACCTACTCATGCATCTGTCCTCATGCATTTTAAATAAATCTAACGTGACCGCCTCTACCATCTCTGTTGGCAGCGCTTTCCAGACGCCCATCACGCTATGTGTGTAGTACTTGCCGCGTGTATCGCCGTTAGATCTTTCGCCTCTCCCCTTGAAAGCGTGACCTTTCGTTTCTGAATCCTTCACATTGGGAAAAAGCTTGTATCCATCCAAACTGTCTATCCCCTTCATGATTTTCTAAACATATATCATGACCCCCCCAATCTCATTTTGTTCTAATGAAGACAAACCTAACCTCTCTTCATAGCTGGCACATTCCAAACCAGGCAACATCCTCGTAAACCTTCTCTGCATTCTCTGCAAAACGTCTATATCCTTTTGGTAACGTGGCGAACAGAAATCTACACAGTATTCTGAATGCGTTGTCTTCTATGTCTTCTACAATTTTAACATGACTTGCTGCGCTTCTCCAGCAACACATTTCCATCTCTGAAGACAAACCTAACCTACTCCACCTCTCTTCATAGCTGGCATATTCCAAACCAGGCAACATCCTCGTAAACCTTCTCTGCATTCTATGCAAAACGTCTATATCCTTTTGGTAACGTGGCGAACAGAAATCTACACAGTATTCTGAATGCGGACGAACCATTGTCTTCTACAATTTTAACATGACTTGCCAGCTCTTATACTCAATACCGCGTCCACACAGCAGTGGCCCCAACACTGACCTCTTTGGAACAACACTGGTCACCTTTGTCCATTTCGAGAAACTCCCTTCAATTACTACTCTCTGTCTCCTGTTGCTCAGCCAATTCTTAATCCACCGAGCTAGAACACCTGGCACACCATGTGATTTCACTTTCTCCATTAGGTTACCATGGGAAATCTTATTTAACGCCTTACTAAAGTCCATGTATATGACATCAACAGCCCATCTTTCACCTATCAACTTTGTAACTTCCTCAAAGAACTCTATTTAGTTGGTAAGACACGATCGCTCCCGCACAAAACTATGTTGCCTATCACTGATAAGCACATTCTTTTCTAAATATAAATAGGTCCTATCCCTCAGCACCTTCTCCAACAACTGTCCCACCATTGACGTCAGGCTCACTGGTCTGTAGATAACTAGAATATCCCTACATTTCTTGTACAGAAGGACAACACTAGCAAACTTCCAGTCCTCCTGCACCTCACCTGTGTGTAAAAATGCCATAAAGATATCTGTCAGGGCCCCAGCTATTACCTCTCCCACCTCTTTCAGCAACCTGGGATAGATCCCATCCAGAACCGGGAATTTGTCCACATTAATATCCTGTAGCCTACCCAACGCACCTACCCTACTTATGTCAACGTGATCCAGACTAATCAAACTTATATCTCTAATCTGAACATTTTTTGTTCCTCTCCTCAGTGAACACTGATGCAAAATAATCAATCAGTATCTCACCCATTCTCTCAGGTTTGAAGCACAGCTTTCCTTCACTATCCTTTAGGGAATCAAACTTTCTCTAGTTGCTCGCTTGTTACTTATATAAGAATAAAATGCTTCAGGATTCTCCTAATTATCCTCGCTAAAACTGCTTGATGACTCATTTTAGGCTGCTTGATTCGTCGTTTAAGACTTGTCCTGGTCTCCCAATATTCCTCCAGGGCCCATTCTGTCCTTAGCTCCGAAGCCTTGTGTACGCTTTCCTTTTCCTCTTGGCTTGTGGTGTTATTTTTCCTGACATCCATGGTTCACGAATCTTGCCTTTCGAATCCTTTGCCTTCAACGCACATGCTTATCCTGCACAATCTTTAACCTAACTTTGAAAGCCTCCCACTTATCAAATGTTGACTTCCCTTTTAATAGCTGTATCAAATCCACATTTCCGAGCTCCTGCCTAATCTTGATACAATTGGCCTAGGCCGAGTTTACTACTCTTCCCTTTGGACCACTCATCTCAATCTACGAGTACTCTAAAACGTTCAAAACTGTAGTCACTGTTCCCAAAGAACTCCACCACCTTAACTTCTACCACCTGTCCTTGGTCATTCCCCAATACCAGGTCCGATATGGCCTCTTCCCTCGTCGGACTCTTGACATACTGCTCTCGAAAACTCTCCTGCACATTTCTTACAAATTCTACCCCATCCAGACATCAGACACTCGGTGTATCCCAGTCAATTTTGGGAAAATCAAAATCTCCCATCACCATTACCCTATTGCATCTGCATCTTTCCATAACCTGTTTACCTATGTTCTTCTACCTCACTGTTGAGAGCCTTTAATCTCGTCCCAACAATGTGACTTCACCTTTCTTATATCTCAGCTCCACCCATAATGCCTCAACACCCAATACTCAAATCCCGCCTCAGGTGAGTCTTTGTGTGGAGTTTGCACATTCTCCCCGTATCTGCGTGGGTTTCCTCCGGTTGCTCTGGTTTTCTCCGACAATCCAAAAATGTGCAGGTTAGGTGAATTGGCCATGCTAAATTGTCTGCAGTGTTAGGTGAAGGGGTAAATGTCGGGGAATGGGTCTGGGTGTGTTGCACTTCGGCGGGTCGGTGTGGACTTGTTGGGCCGAAGGACCTGTTTCTACGCTGTAAGTAATCTAATCTAATCAAAAATCTCCCTTGTGTCCTCCTTTAGCACAACCGTGATATCATCCCTGATCAGCAATGCAACTCCAACCCATCTTACTTCCCTCACTGTCCAGTCTGAAGCGTCCATATCCCAGAACATTTAGCTGCCAATCATTCCCTTCCTTCAACTAAGTCTCACTGATTATAATACCGTCATACTCCCAAGCACCAATCCAAGCCCTAAGTTCATCTGCCTTACACACTATTCTACTTGCATAAAATTATATGTATTTCAGGTCATCAGTTCTTTTGCGTTCATCTGCTCTCTGCCTACTCTTCCCCTTATTAATGCTATCTTCATGATTCTCACAGTATCCAGTTTCCTCCTCGCTGCCTACTTGTTTTCTCTTCTGGTTCCCAGCCCTCTACAACTTTAGTTTAAAATCTCCCCAACAACAGTAGCAAAAACTCCACCAAAGGGCATTGGCTCCAGTCTGGTTCAGATGTAATCCGTCCATTTTGTAATAGTCCCACCTTCCCCAGAACCGGTCCCAATGTCCAACAAATCTGAATCCCTCCATCTTACACCATCTCTCAAGCCACGTTTTCATTTAGCCTACTTTTTTTTTTCATTTCTACGCTGGCTAGCACGTGGCACTGGCAGTAATCCTGAAATCACTATCTTTGAGGTCCGCCTCTTTACCTTCTCTCCTAGCTCCCTGAATTCTTTATTCCGGAACTCATCTCGTTTTTTTTCTTATACCGTTCGTGCCTAAATGCACCGAACAACTGGCTATTCACCTTCCCCTTTTCGAATGTTATGCAGCTGATCAGTGACATCCCCAAACCACTGCCCAAATATATATTAAGCCTTTACCTTCCCGACAGCACTTGCTTCACCTCGCCTTCGCTCGTCGGCACTCTGTATAAATGGAGGCCCGACTCACGAGTTAAGTCCCTTTTTATGTGGGAAAACTTACACTTAGCGGTAGCCCTCGCTTCACTCCACCTTCTCTCCTCACCGCTCAATGAAAATAGACAGCCGATCCAGACTATTGAGACTAAGTTGGGTAAGCTGTTGGGATAGATTCTAAGCGAAAGGATCATCATGCATTTGGAAAGGCAAGGGCCGAGTAGCGATAATCATCATGGCTTTGTGCGTGTAAAATGATCTTTCACAAACCCGATTGAGTGTTTGAGGAGGTAGATCAAGGCAGAACAGTCGACGTTGTCTGCATGGATTTCAGAACGGCCTTTGACAAGGTTTTTCATGGCAGACTGATTACTAACTGTAGATTACATATAACCAGGGAACAGTTGTCACCTGGATACACAATTTGTTTGACGGTAGGAGACAGAATGTGTTCATAGAGAGTTGCTGCTCAAACTGCAGGCCTATGGCCAATGGTGTGCCGTGTGCTTCGTTGATTGATCCACTGTTGTGCATCATTTATATCAAGGATTTGTATGAGAATAAAGGAGTCATGGTTAGCAAGGTTGTGAATTAAACTGAAATTGGTGGGATAGTAGAGACTGGAAAGGGTTTTCTGAGAGTACAATGCTGAGCCAGTTAATTTACGAATAGCAGGAGGAGAAATGCATGATGTCGCATTTTGCTAAGGCAAAACAGAGCAGGACTTTGCAGTTAATGATAGGTCTGTTGGTGGTGTTGTCAAAGAAAGAGAACTCGGAATGCAGGTACACAGTTCTTTGAAAGTTGCATCAGATGTGGACAGAATGGTGAAACAGGCGTTTAGGATGCTCACCTTTATTGGTCACCCACTGAGAATATGAGTTGGGATGTCATGTTCTGGCTGCAGGGGACATTAGTGAGGGCACAATAAAAAGCATTGTTGATCAACTGGAAACACCCAAATGGTTCACTTCTATCCTTCGGGGAAGGGGGTCGGATATTCTTCCCTGGTCTGGCTTACATACTACTCTAGACCCACGTCAATATGGCTGAATCTGAGATGCCTCCAGCGATTGGCGCCGAGGAATGTTTGCTAGTCCAACCAGTGACTCTCTCAGCTCATGAATAAGTAACAAATACATATTTCCCTCCATACCTGTGCAAACACCATGACCTGCAGCAATTCGTACTTGCTTTGCAATATTCCAGCCCTTGCCCCTCTCTGTAACAGTGTCACCACATCCAGAACCTTTAGTTCTCTCTGTTAATATCTACACATTACACTCTGACATTATATTCTCATCCGACTGCGCTGCTCCTGCTCGGAGACCCCTTAGAATACCTTTAGCAACTGCTT
>NW_025212753.1:0-1517 GCF_004010195.1 Chiloscyllium plagiosum | reverse complement strand
GCAGCCTAAAAACTGTTCTCCCACTGAGGATTTTGACACTTATTACCCAGAACTTTTATTTAGACTAATTCTGCTGCGTAATCTAAGGACAATGCTTTCTACTTAATGCCTTTGTTGTCCATTACTGTCAGGGTTATTCATTTTGCATTTCCATTCTGCCTGAATCCCCGCAAGGGTGTGTACCACTTGATATTGATGTTCTACCTTTTTATCCTGTAACCCCGTCTCTGTTGACTACATTTTATTTATGTCAGCAAACAATTCAAACTATCTTATTGCAGATTATGATGCATGCCGAAAACGAACAGTGTAGTTTCTGTTTTCCCACAATTTCCTGTCACAAATCTATTTACAGTTTTCATAAAAGTCTGTATTTTCCTGCTCCTTGCTGCATGTTTTCAGCCACATCGCCATGATGTGACTATGCTTGAACATTTCACATTGGATTTGGAAAGCTCCTATAACCTGAACCCTGTCCCTGCATCCTCTCTATTAGTTTCAATCACTGTCCATAATCCTGCGTTCAGTATTACTCTCCCCAAAAATATCTCTCCATCT
Source organism: Chiloscyllium plagiosum (assembly GCF_004010195.1). Classification (NCBI taxonomy): domain Eukaryota; kingdom Metazoa; phylum Chordata; class Chondrichthyes; order Orectolobiformes; family Hemiscylliidae; genus Chiloscyllium; species Chiloscyllium plagiosum. Next base: position 959 of record NW_025212753.1, on the reverse strand, counting down.
GTAAACAGCTCCAAACCCTCCAAACACACCATCTCTAAAGATTCCAACAGATCCAACGCACATCCTTATCTGTGTTACCTCTTCCACTCCTGAAACACTCTCAAAATGTGCTTACCCTGTAATCCTCCCAAACTGTGTAATCTTCTCAGGTCCCTGCAACACTCCAAATCTGTAGAATTCAATTCAAAGTTTTTGACCCGATCTATTTCCAACAAGACCCTCTATCTATGTACACCTGCTGACACAACCATTCACCATGTCAATGTAAGCTCCTCCAGTCTTTCCATCAAGCTATTCATCTCCATAATCTTCTCCAGATCTTTCACATCTATCTGTGTAATCCTCACCCACTCCTGCAACCCACCCTACCACAGGAACCTCCTCCATTTTTTCATTTGTCCCTATCTGTGTAAGTCTCTCCAGCCTTTATTAGTGTTCCTGCTCCTTTACGCTCTGCCAGACAACTAAGATTTCCCGTCTGTCTATCCTCCAGAAATTAAGGATCCGATATCAGGAAATGTGTTCATTCACTGCAGCTTTCGATTCTGTGTAAGTCTCTCCAGCCCTTATTAGTGTTCCTGCTCCTTTACGCTCTGCCAGACAACTAAGATTTCCTGTCTGTCTGTCCTCCTGAAATTAAGGATCCGATATCAGGAAATGTGTTCATTCACTGCAGCTTTCGATATCTCAGTTATTTCCTCAATTCTATACAGCTCTCTTAATCTTGAAAAATGCACCATTCCATACAATACTGCCTCTCTCTGTAAACTACCCACATCTATAACCGATAAGTCTCACTCCAATCCCTTCCGACCTCTCCATATTTTCCCTGATACCATTGACGCCAGCTCATCTCATGTTATAACTCTTTTCGCTCTTATGTTACTCCCCATCTCTTTGGTATTATTCAGTCATTGCAATTCTCGTTCTTTATATCCAGACGCTCCAATCATCCTTAT
>NW_025212752.1:23921-28366 GCF_004010195.1 Chiloscyllium plagiosum | reverse complement strand
TCACCAGGCTGTGATATCGCCAGGCTGTGATAACGCCAGACTGTGATAATCCCCAGGCTGTGATAAATCCCGGCTGTGAACATCCCCGACTGCGATAATCCCAGACTGCGATAATCCCCTGGCTGCGATAATCCCCAGGCTGCGATAATCCTCTGGCTGGGATATCCCTCTGGCTGTGATAATCCCCAGGCTGTGATAATCCTCTGGCTGTGATAATCCTCCGGCTGTGATAATCTCCCCGTTGTGATAATCCCCAGGCTGTCATAATCCCCTGGTTGTGGTAATCCCAGGCTGTGATAATCCCAGGCTGTGATAATCCCCAGGCTGTGATAATCCCCCAGGCTGTGATAATCCCCAGGCTGTGATAATCCCCAGGCTGTGATAACGCCAGACTGTGATAAACTCAGACTGTGGTCATCCCCAGGTTGTGATAACCCCAGGCTGCGATAATCCCAGGCTGTGATAATCCCCAGACTGTGATACTCTCTGGCTGTGATAATCTTTGGCTGTAGTCATCCCCAGGCTATGATAATCCCCGGCTGTGACAATCCCCAGGCTGTGGTAATCCCTGGCTGTGGTAATCCCAGGCTATGATAATCCCCAGGGTGTGATAATCACAGACTGTGATAATCTCTGGTTGTAGTCATCCCCAGGCTGTGATAATCCAGGCTGTGATAATCCCCAGGCTGTGATAACACCAGGCTGCGATAATCCCTGGCTGTTATAATCCCAGGCTGCGATAAACCCCAGTCTATGGTTATCCCAGGCTGTGATAATCCCCAGACTGTGATACTCTCTGGCTGTGATAATCTCTGGCTGTAGTCATCCCCAGGCTATGATAATCCCCGGCTGTGACAATCCCCAGGCTGTGATAATCACAGACTGTGATAATCCTCAGGCTGTGATAATCTCTGGTTGTAGTCATCCCCAGGCTGTAATAATCCAGTCTGTGATAATACCCAGGCTGCAATAATCCCCGGCTGTTATAATCCCAGGCTACGATAAACTCCAGTCTATGGTTATCCCAGGCCTTGATAATTCCCAGGCTGTGAAATCCCCAGCTGTGATTATCCCAGGCCTTGATAATTCCCAGGCTGTGAAATCCCCAGCTGTGATCATCCCAGGCTGTGATAATCCCCGGCTGTGATAATCCCCGGCTGTGATAATCCTCAGGCTGTGATAATCCCCGGCTGTGATAATCCCCAGGCTGTGATAATCCCCGGCTGTGATAATCCTCAGGCTGTTATAATCCCAGGCTATGATAATCCCCGGCTGCGACAATCCTCAAGGACAATCCCCAGGCTGTGATAATCCCCGGCTGTGATAATCCACAGGCTGTGATAACGCCAGACTGTGATAATCCCCAGGCTGTGATAAATCCCGGCTGTGATAATCCACGGCTGTGAACATCCCCGGCTGCGATAATCCCAGACTGTGATAATCCCCTGTCTGCGATAATCCCAGGCTTGATAATCCCCTGGCTGCGATAATCCCCAGGCTGTGATATTCCCCCGACTGCGATAATCCCCGGCTGTGATAATTCTATGGCTGTGATAATGTCCAGGCTGTGATAATGCCCAGGCTGTGATAATCCTCTGGCTGGGATATCCCTCTGGCTGTGATAATCCTCTGGCTGTGATAATCCTCTGGCTGTGATAATCTCCCCGTTGTGATAATCCCCAGGCTGTCATAATCCCCAGGCTGTGATAATCCCAGGCTGTGATAATCCCCTGGCTGCGATAATCCCCGGCTGTGATTATCCCAGGCTATGATAATCCTCTGGTTGTGATAATCCCCAGGCTGTGATAATCCCCGGCTGTAATCATCCCCAGGCTGTGATCATCCCCAAACTGTGATATTGCCCTGGCTGCGATAATCCCCGGCTGTGATATACCCAGGCTGTGATAATCCCCAGGCTGTGATAATCCTCAGGCTGCGAAAATCCCCGGATGTTATAATCCCTGGGTGTGATAATCCCAGACTGTAATAATCTCTGGCTGTGATAATCCTCTGGCTGTGATAATCCTGTGGCTGTGATAATCCTGTGGCTGTGATAATCCTCTGGCTGTGATAATCCTCTGGCTGTGATAACCCCAGGCTGTGACAATCCCCAGGCTGTGATAATCCTCTGGCTGTGATAACCCCAGGCTGTAACAATCCCCTGGCTGTGATAATCCTCTGGATGTGATAACCCCAGGCTGTGATAATCCTCTGGTTGTGATAATCCCCGGCTGTGACAATCCCTCGGCTGCGATAATCCTCTGGCAGTGATAATCCTCTGGCTGTGATAACCCCAGGCTGTGATATTCTCCCCGTTGTGATAATCCCCAGGATGTCATAATCCCCAGGCTGTGATAATCCCCTGGTTGTGGTAATCCCAGGCTGTGATAATCACCAGGCTGTGATATCGCCAGGCTGTGATAATCCCCAGGCTGTGATAATCCCAGGCTGTGATAACGCCAGACTGATAATCCCCAGGCTGTGATAAATCCCGGCTGTGAACATCCCCGGCTGCGATAATCCCAGACTGTGATAATCCCCTGGCTGCGATAATCCCCAGGCTGCGATAATCCTCTGGCTGGGATATCCCTCTGGCTGTGATAATCCCCAGGCTGTGATAATCCCCGGCTGTGATAATCCTCAGGCTGTGATAATCCCCGGCTGTGATAATCCCCAGGCTGTGATAATCCCCGGCTGTGATAATCCTCAGGCTGTGATAATCCCAGGCTATGATAATCCCCGGCTGCGACAATCCTCAAGGACAATCCCCAGGCTATGATAATCCCCAGGCTATGATAATCCCCAGGGTGTGATAACGCCAGGCTGCGATAATCCCAAGGCTGTGATAACGCCAGGCTGCGATAATCCCCAGGCTGCGATAATCCCTGTCTGTGATAATCCGCGGCTGCGATAAACCTCAGTCTGTGGTTATCCCAGGCTGTGATAATTCCCCCGCTGTGATAATCCCTGGCTGTGATAATTCCCAGGCTGTGATAATCCCCACACTGTGATAATCCCCCCGCTGTGATAATCCTCAAACTGTGATAATCCACGGCTGTGATCATCCCCAGGCTGTGATAATCCCCGGCTGTGATAATCCCCAGGCTGCGATAATCCCAGGCTGTGATTATCCCAGGCTATGATAATCCCCAGGCTGTGATAATCCTCTGGCTGTGATAATCCCCAGGCTATGATAATCTTCTGGCTGTGATAACCCCAGGCTGTGATAATCCCCGGCTGTAATCATCCCCAGGCTGTGATCATCCCCAAGCTGTGATATTCCCCTGGCTGCGATAATCCCCGGCTGTGATATACCCCAGGCGGTGATATACCCCAGGCGGTGATAATCCCCAGGCGGTGATATACCCCAGGCGGTGATAATCCCCAGGCGGTGATAATCCCAGGCTGTGATAATCCCCAGGCTGTGATAATCCCAGACTGTGTTAATCCTCAGGCTGCGAAAATCCCCGGATGTTATAAAACCCGGGTGTGATAATCCCAGACTGTAATAATCACTGGCTGTGATAATCCTCTGGCTGTGATAATCCTCTGGCTGTGATAATCCTCTGGCTGTGATAACCTCAGGCTGTGATAATCCTCTGGCTGTGATAATCCCTGGCTGTGACAATCCCTCGGCTGCCATAATCCTCTGGCAGTGATAATCCTCTGGCTGTGATAACCCCAGGCTGTGATAATCCCCAGGCTGTGATATTCTCCCCGTTGTGATAATCTCCAGGCTGTGATATTCCCCTGGTTGTGGTAATCCCAGGCTGTGATAATCCCCAGGCTGTGATAATCACCAGGCTGTGATATCACCAGGCTGTGATAATCCCCAGGCTGTGATAATCCCCAGGCTGTGATAATCCCCAGGCTGTAATAAATCCCGGCTGTGATAATCCCAGGCTGTGATAATCCCCGGCTGTGATAATCCACGGCTGTGATAATCCCCTGGCTGCGATAATCCCAGGTTTGATAATCCCCTGTCTGCGATAATCCCCAGGCTGTGATAATCCTATGGCTGTGATAATCCTCTGGCTGTGATAATGCCCAGGCTGTGATAATCCCAGGCTGTGATAATCCCCGGCTGTGATAATCCCCGGCTGTGATCATCCCCGGCTGCGATAATCCTAGACTGTGATAATCCCCAGGCTGCGATAATCCCAGGTTTGATAATCCCCTGGCTGCGATAATCCCCAGGCTGTGATAATCCCCTGGCTGCGATAATCCCCAGGCTGTGATAATCCCCTTGCTGCGATAATCCCCGGCTGTGACAATCCCCAGGCTGTGACAATCCCCAGGCTGTGACAAACCCCAGGCTATGATAATCCCCGCTGTGACAATCCCCAGGCTGTGATAATCCCTGCCTGTGATAATCCCAGGCTGTGATAATCCCCAGTGTGTGATAATTTGTGGCTGTGATAATCTCTGGCTGTGGTCATCCCCAG
>NW_025212752.1:20347-23870 GCF_004010195.1 Chiloscyllium plagiosum | reverse complement strand
GCTGTGATAATCCCTGGCTGTGATAGTTCCCAGGCTGTGATAGTTCCCAGGCTGTGATAGTTCCCAGGCTGTGAGAATCCCAGGCTGTGATAATCCCAGGTTTGTGATAATCCCCGGCTGTGATAATCCCCGGCTGTGATAATCCCCAGGCTGTGATAACGCCAGACTGTGATAATCCCAAACTGTGGTCATCCCCAGGATGCGATCATCCCCAGGCTGTGGTCATCCCCAGGCTGTGATAATCCCAGACTGTGGTCATTCCCAGGATGCGATCATCCCCAGGTTCCGATCATCTCTGGTTGTGGTCATCTCCAGGCTGTGATAATTCCAGACTGTGACAATCCCCAGACTGTGATAATCCCCAGACTGAGATAATCCCCAGACTGAGATAATCCCCAGGCTGCGATAATGCCCAGGCTGTGATAATCCCAGGCTGTGATAATCCCCAGGCTGTGATAATCCCCAGGCTGTGATAATCCCCAGGCTGTGATAATCCCCAGGCTGTGACAATCCCCAGGCTGTGATAACGCCAGACTGTGATAATCACCAGGCTGTGAGAATCCCAGGCTGTGATAATCCCAGGTTTGTGATAATGCCCGGCTGTGATAATCCCCAGACTGTGATAACGCCAGACTGTGATAATCCCCAGGCTGTGATAATCCCCAGGCTGTGATAATCCCAGGCTGTGATAATCCCCAGGCTGTGATAACCCCCAGGCTGTGATAACGCCAGGCTGTGATAATCCCCAGGCTGTGATAATCCCCGGTCTGTGATAACGCCAGACTGTGATATTCACCAGGCTGTGATAATCCCAGGTTTGTGATAATCCCCGGCTGTGATAATCCCCAGGCTGTGATAACGCCAGACTGTGATAATCCCCAGAGTGTGATAATCCCAGGCTGTGATAATCCCCAGGCTGCGATAATCCCCAGGCTGCGATAATCCCCAGGCTGCGATAATCCCCGTCTGTAATATTACCCAGGCTGTGATAATCCCCAGGCTGTGATAATCCTCTTGCTGCGATAATCCCCGGCTGTGATAAACCTATGGCTGTGATAATGCCCAGGCTGTGATAATCCCCGGCTGTGACAATCCCCAGGCGATGATAATCCCCGGCTGTGACAATCCCCAGTCTGTGATAATCCCTGGTTGTGATAGTTCCCAGGCTGTGATAGTTCCCAGGCTGTGATAGTTCCCAGGCTGTGATAGTTCCCAGGCTGTGATAATCCCAGACTGTGGTCATCCCCAGGATGCGATCATCCCCAGGATACGATCATCCCCAGGCTGTGGTCATCCCCAGGCTGTGATAATCCCCAGGCTGTGATAATCCTCAGGCTGTGATAATCCCAGACTGTAGTCATTCCCAGGATGCAATCTTCCCCAGGCTCCGATCATCTCTGGTTGTGGTCATCTCCAGGCTGGGATAATTCCAGACTGTGACAATCCCCAGACTGAGATAAGGCCCAGGCTGTGATAATCCCCAGACTGTGATAATCCCAGGCTGTGATAATCCCCAGGTTGTGATAATACCCAGGCTGTGATAATCCCCAGGCTGCGATAATCCCCAGGCTGCGATAATCCCCAGGCTGCGATAACGCCAGACTGTGATAATCACCAGGCTGTGAGAATCCCAGGCTGTGATAATCCCAGGTTTGTGATAATCCCCGGCTGTGATAATCCCCGGCTGCGATAATCCCCAGGCTGTGATAACGCCAGACTGTGATAATCCCCAGGCTGTGATAATCCCCAGGCTGTGATAATCCCCAGGCTGTGATAATCACCAGGCTGTGATAATCCCCAGGCTGTGATAATCCTCTGGCTGTGATAATCCCCAGGCTGTGATAACACCAGGCTGTGATAATCCCCAGGCTGTGATAATCCCCAGGCTGTGATAATCCCCAGGCTGTGATAACGCCAGGCTGTGATAATCCCCAGGCTGTGAGAATCCCAGGCTGTGATAATCCCAGGTTTGTTATATTCCCCGGCTGTGAGAATCCCCGGCTGTGATAATCCCCAGGCTGTGATAATCCCAGGCTGTGATAATCCCCAGGCTGTGATAATCCCCAGGCTGTGATAATCCCTGGCTGTGATCATCCCCTGGCTGTGATCATCCCCTGGCTGCAATAATCCCCGGCTGTGATAATCCCCAGGCTGTGATAATCATCAGGCTGCAAAAATCCCCGGCTGTGATAATCTCTGGCTGTGATAATCCTCTGGCTGTGATAATCCTCTGACTGTCATAATCCCCAGGCTGTGATAATCCTCTGGCTGTGATAACCCCAGGCTGTGATAATCCCCGGCTGTGACAATCCCCAGGCTGTGATAATCCTCTGGCTGTGATAATCCTCTGACTGTCATAATCCCCAGGCTGTGATAATCCCAGGCTGTGATAATCCCCAGGCTGTGATAATCCCAGGCTGTGTTAATCCTCAGGCTGCGAAAATCCCCGGTTGTTATAAAACCCGGGTGTGATAATCTCAGACTGTAATAATCACTGGCTGTGATAATCCTCTGGCTGTGATAATCCTCTGGCTGTGATAACCCCAGGCTGTGATAATCCTCTGGCTGTGACAATCCCTCGGCTGCGATAATCCTCTGGCAGTGATAATCCTCTGGCTGTGATAACCCCAGGCTGTGATATTCTCCCCGTTGTGATAATCCCCAGGCTGTGATATTCCCCTGGTTGTGGTAATCCCAGGCTGTGATAATCACCAGGCTGTGATAATCCCCAGGCTGTGATAATCCCCAGGCTGTGATAACGCCAGACTGTGATAATCCCAGGCTGTGATAATCCCCAGGCTGTGATAATCCCCAGGCTGTGATAACGCCAGACTGTGATGATCCCCAGGCTGTGATAACGCCAGGCTGTGATAACGCCAGGCTGTGATAATCCCCGACTGTGATAACGCCAGGCTGTGATAACCCCAGTTGTAAATCCCCGGCTGTGATAACGCCAGGCTGTGACAACCCTTCGATACCAACCCCCTTACCGATTGCCAAGCCGTCTGTGAAGTTGTGGGCACCGTCACCAACAATGACCATCCAGGCGATTGTCGCTATCCCAGCATTCCTCATGTCCCCGGCCCCATGTGAATGTCCATGGCCATACCTCCCAGTCTCTCGCTCCCTGCCGTGATGGTGGTGCTGATCCTTCTGATCACGGACAGCCTTACCAGTGGCTGTCTGAGTGTGGGCGTGACCCGGAGCTGTGTCCCCAGTGTTCAACCCCTGGGCTTCAGGAGTCATGTAGGTGCTGAGTGTGACCTCCAATTCATCGTCAGGGTGAGGGTGATCAGCTGGACCTACAGTTGGAGAAAGACTCTTAGAGTTTGGGAGGCCATATCATTGATGAAGATCACCAGAACTCCCTCCTTAATTAATTTACACACACACACCAGGCCCGGCCAAACCCTGACCACCTTCAAATGCCTATTGGATCCTCCACTCCCCTCCCCACCCTTTCTCCCTCTGCCATCTTCTCCCCTTCCCCACATCCCTTTCCCTCCCCTCCTCTCCCACCTCC
>NW_025212752.1:18185-19699 GCF_004010195.1 Chiloscyllium plagiosum | reverse complement strand
CTCGCCTCCCCTCCCTCCCCTCCCCTCCCTCCCCACCTCCCCTTCCCTCACCTCCATCTGGTCTCAGGTGTTGCAGTTCAGCCCCACCACCCATGTTCGCTGGCGTTGGACCTTCCTTGTAACGGGTACACCTCCTGCCCACTACCTGGGAACAGAAAGGGTTGGTGTTGGTGAAGAACAGGTACCGAAACATCGGCAGCCTGGGGTGAGGGGAGGCCAGCTGACCCACTCTTGGTGCGCAGTCACACTGAGCCTCCTGTGAAATCGCTCCCCGATCCTCCCTGTCAATCCTTACAGAGGCACCGTCGCCTGGTGCCACACTGTCTACACCTCAGGGGAGGGTAGAACACTCAACAGGGACCCTTCCGGAATAATCCGTCTGGTTCGACCCGACCAGAGCTCTTGGTGCTCATCAGGACCCCTTACAAGAATGCCAGAGCAAAGGGACAGTCACAGGGAACCTGTGTGAGAGGAGAATGCGAGCCTGGGACACCCTCCTTTCAGTACCAGAGAATGGAAGGTGCATCGTTGAGTTGTAGAGTCGTGCAGCACAGAAACAGACCCTTCGGCCCAACTCGTACGTGCTGACAAAAACACAGGGAAAGCTCGGCAGGTCTGGTTCAGTGAAGAGAAATCAGAGTTAAGGTCTAGGGTCCGGTGTCCCTTACCCTCAGTCCCCTGCCCCATCCTCCCACCCGGACGCGGTGACCCCCGAGTGACCCCGGGCGACGGTGCCCTACCCTCAGTCCCCTGCCCCACCCTCCCACCCGGACGCGAGACGTGTTCACCTTGCCCCCTCTGCAGCTCCTGACCAGGCCCAGGAGGGTCTCGATGAGGAACAGGAGGTAGATGCCCCCCAGCACAGATAGTCCCTTCCACACGGGGTCTTTCCCTGTCTCCATGTGGTCCTCTGGATGCTGTAGCTGGCTGCTCTGAAACACAGACGGTGGGGGAGGTGGTTAATGTCCCCGCTCTCTGGCTCCTGGGATCTTACCAAATACCACCCCACCCCTCATCTCCCACGAATCCTCCCAGGGTGGCGGTTCAGAGAAAGGCCGAACCCCCCTCCCCATCCCATCCCCTGACAGCATGTGTCTCAACTCTGCTCTCCACAGGGAGACAGGGCTGTTCCTGTGTGACAGGCTGGGGGGAGGGAGGGGGCTGAATGGCCTCCTGCTGTTCCCATGTGTGACAGGCTGGAGGAGGAGGGGTCTGAATGGCCTCCTGCTGTTCCTGTGTATCAGGCTGGGGAGGAGAGGGCTGAATGGCCTCCTGCTGTTCCTGTGTGACAGGCTGGTGGGGCAGTGGAGAGGGGGCTGAATGGCCTCCTGTTATCCCTGTGTGACAGGCTGGAGGAGGGGGGATGAATGGCCTCCTGTTGTCCCTGTGTGACAGGCTGGAGCGGGAGTGGAGAGGGGGCTGAATGGCCTCCTGTTGTCCCTGTGTGACAGGCTGGAGGGGGAGTGGAGAGGGGGCTGAATGGCCTCCTGTTGTCCCTGTGTGACAGGCTGGAG
>NW_025212752.1:12454-17425 GCF_004010195.1 Chiloscyllium plagiosum | reverse complement strand
ATGCACACGCTCACACACACTCATGCACTCACACACATGTTCTCTCACTCATACACACACGTTCTCACACACACACTCTCACACATACACACTCTCTCTTACACACACACTCACACTCTTTCACACAAACACGCACACATTCATCTATATAGCACACAATCATCCACATGCACTCACACTCATTCACACAAGATTTCAATACTAAGGCCTTAACTGCTTGCTATACTGATATCACAGTATTCTATAACCCCCGCAACACGGAGATAAGGGAGGGGTATTCTGTACTCTCCCACATTGGGGTAGACCATGTGCAGTCAGACATGACCCTGATCCCTGACCCTAACCCTAACCCTAACTCCTGACCCCTGACCCTAACCCTTAACCCTAACCCCCAACCGTGATCCTGACCCTGACCTGTGTCCCTCTCCTCATTCCGAGGTGTACAGTACCCACTGGGATTGAGACTCACCTGATGGTCGGGTAGCCCCTTGAGGTGGGATCTGCAGTGTATCGTGGTGCTGGATACACACTCTGCTGTCTATCTGGTAGAGCAGGGCCGGGCAGATGTAGGTAAACTGTTTTGGTGTGATCCCCTGCGTGCTGCTCATCCCGAAGTTGACCAGGAGCTGAGTTACGTTCAGACACTGTGTGCACAGAAACAGACTCCAGTCACTGTCGGTTCCACGCTGCATGCTCTCCCCCGAAGACAAAGAATCACAGCCCCCCCACACTGCCCTAAACACCTCGCTCAGTTCAACCTGTCCTGCAGCCTGGCCTCTTACCTGGCGATCGTACAGAAACATCGAAAACAGGAATAAGAAGAACCCTCTCCCCCCCCCCCCCCCCCCCCCCGCCTCCTCGAATCTGCTACTCTCCTCCCACTCAATGGGGTCCCAGCTGATGGTCCAACTCAGTCCCATGCTTTATCCCTGTTCCCCCTCCATCCCTTTCTCCTCCTCAGAACGATGCACAAAGCCTTCTCGAAAGCATTCAGTGTTTCAGCCCTGACCGTTGTCTGGGACAGAGTGTCCGACACGCCCACCCCACCCCTCTCTGGGTGGAGACATCTTCCCCCCCATTTCAGTCCCACCCTGTCTCCTTCAGACTGGGACTCCCCACCTCACCCCCATTCTGAACGCCCACACCCTTCAGAATTAAAAATCACACGACACCAGGTTATAGTCCAGCAGGTTTAATTGGAAGCACTAGCTTTCAGAGCGCTGCTCCTTCATCAGGTGGTAGCGGAGGGCTCAATTATAAGAAAAAGAATTTACAGCAAAAAAAGTTTACAGTATGATGTAACTGAAATTATATATTGAAAAATACCTTGATTGTTTGTTAAATTTCTCATCTGTTAGAATGACCATGTTAGTTTCACTTCTTTCACGTGTAAGTCACAAAACCTTTTTAAAAAGTTACATTCTCAGATTAACTGTAACAATTGGTGTCAGCCCAGATTATTAGATTAGATTACAGTGTGGAAACAGGCCCTTTGGCCCAACAAGTCCACACCGACCCGCTGAAGCGCAACCCACCCATACCCCTACATTTACCCCTTACCTAATACTACGGGCAATTTAGCATGGCCAATTCACCTGACCCTGCACATCTTTGTGACTATGGGAGGAAACCGGAGCACCAGGAGGAAACCCACGCAGACACGGGGAGAACGTGCAAACTCCACACAGTCAGTCGCCTGAGTCGGGAATTGAACCTGGGTCTCAGGCGATGTGAGGCAGCAGTGCTAACCACTGTGCCACCATGCCGCCCACAAATGATTATGTGTTGAAGGTGTTAGCCCCGTGTGTGCTATAATGTTTAGACTGATTCTAATCTAAAAAACGAGTTAACAGAGTCTTACATGAATTCAGGCAGTTTTTGACCAAAGTACAATGTAACTCTGCAAGTACAAATTCACCCCACAACCAAATATATGTGTGTGTGTGTGCATGTGGGTTTGTGTGTGTGTGTGTGTGTCTGGGATGGGGGGGGTTGTGACTGTCTGTGAGAGAGAATGTATATGTGTGTGTGAGAGTGTGCAAAGGGATCTGTGACAGGGTGCGTGTCTGTGTGTGTGTGTATATGTGTCTTATAATTGTGCCCTCCACAGCCACCTGATGAAGGAGCAGCGCTCCGAAAGCTAGTGCTTCCAAGTAAACCTGTTGGACTATAACTGTGATTTTTAACTTTGTACACCCCAGTCCAATATCGGCATCTCCAAATCACGGCCTTCAGTCAGAAAGTGTTCTGTAATTAGCGGTTTTTGCGAAGACTTGTAGCTGGGGTTGATGGTAAGTATGCAAGTTTGCTCGCTGAGCTGGAAGGTGTGTTTTTAGATTAGGTTCCCTACAGTATGGAAACAGGCCCTTCGGCCCAACAAGTCCACATGACCATCCGAAGAGTAACCCACCCAGACCCATTCCCCTACCCTATATTTACCCCTGACTGATGCATTTTCAGAAGTTTAGTCACCGTGACTAAGTAACGTCATCAGCGAGAGCCTCTGGTGAAGCGCTGGTGGTGTGTCCCATCAATAAACACAATCCACCAATTCCCCAGAAACATACCCAAACAAGCAGACACAACTCAACCAAAAACTATAGCCACATTACCATACATCAAAGACACAACAGGAATGACTTCTAGATTACTCAGACCCCTTGGCATCATGATAGCCCACAAACCTACCAACACACTTAAACAGCGACTAATGAACCTAAAGGATCCATTAGATAGTACCAGCAAAACTAAAGTCATTTACAAGATACCATTACAAGAACTGTAAAAAACACTACATCGGAGTAACTAGCAGGAACCTTGCCACAGGATACATGAACACCAACTGGCCGCCAAAAGACACTACCCACTATCACTTGTTTCTATACATACAGGCAAAGAAGGGACTTTGACTGGGATAACACACGCATCCTCGGACAGGCAAAACAAAGACACGCATGAGAATTCCTCGGGGCCTGGCATTCTAACCAGAACTCCATCAGCAAACACATCGACTTAGATCCTATCTACTTTCCCTTGAGAAAAAAAGAACCGGAATTGACATCACCCACCTTAAAAAAAACCAAGAGCCACAAATCGAGAGGCAGGACATACCACCAACACTTCACCAGCGACTCTCACTGACTATGTCACCTAGTGTGGTGACGAAACGTCTGAAAACAAACCTTCCAGCTCAGTGAGCTAACTTACACACTTAGAGTTCTGTAATCCACTACGGGATGTGTGTGTGTGTGGGGAGGAGGGGTGTGGTGGGGGTGGTGTGTGACAGCCCTTTGTGGAGGAGGTGGGGCGGGGGGGGGGGGCAATACAGAGATTTACCAGGACATTACCCCAACCCCCCAGGGCGGGGGCTGGAGGGTTTCGGTGGCAGAGCGAGATTGGAGAGACTGTCGGAGCAGAGGAGACAGAGAGAGGGGGATGTGACTGAGATGTGGAAAGCCATGAGGGTCATCGATAGGGGAGACAGGAGGGAAACTTTGCCCCCCCCCAAACGGAGGGAGTAGTGAGAGGGGAAGGGACGGAGAACTGTTTTTTAAGTAGAAAACCCCAGACATGCCAGGGCCTCTGAAACACAATCCGAAGACAATATAACTTCGTTAAAGGCGCAGCATCATCACAGACCGAAGGGTCGGTTTCCGTGATCTCTAGCTCTGCTTCCCGACAGTAGAGTGTGGGAAATCCGGGTGGGAAAGTGGGTATCAGAGACACTGCAGTTAGACTGAACCAGGAGCTAACTGAATCTGCCACCGCTGACGGTGAGAGTTGTCGGGGTTAGTTCCTGGCTAAGACTTACGTTTCCATGGAGGTGATTGTAATCGGAATGATTCATGGCCCTGTCATCGTCAGTGAGACCGTGAGAGGACGCAGGGAGGGGATGGTCTCTGGGTGACCGCTCCAGCCGATGCCCAAACATGCTTCCGCCGGCCCCTGGGGAGTCCTTTCGGAACAGAGGGGGCTCTACCCTCTCTCCGCTCGTCCATTTGGAGGATCTACAGAATGAGGGAGCAATCACAGCCTGGTCAGCACTGACCCTCGAACAGCACCCGCTCCCTCAGCACTGACCCTCGCACAGTGTCCACACACTCAGCACTGACCCTCGCACAGTGTCCACCCACTCAGCACTGACCCTCGCACAGCACCCGCGACCTCAGCACTGACCCTCGCACAGCACCCGCTCCCTCAGCACTGACCCTCGCAGTGTCCACCCACTCAGCACTGACCCTCGCACAGCACCCGCTCCCTCAGCACTGACCCTCGCACAGCACCCGCTCCCTCAGCACTGACCCTCCCACAGCACCCGCTCCCTCAGCACTGACCCTCCCTCAGCACCGACACTCCCACCGCCCCCACCCTTAGTACCCCTGCAGGGGTTGGGTGTGTGGTGTCGGGGGGTGAGGTGTGATTTCAGCGAGGGGTGTGTCGTGGGAACGTTTGACAGCTCCGCCCAGCCCCGCAGCGAGTAGGTCGGATTTGGAGTGGAGAGTGGTCACTCATCCGGGGCTCATCGCCAGGGGCGGGTCCCTGCAGGAGGCTTTCACAGACTCTCGTCTGCACCAGGCCTCAGACCTAGGTCTGAGTGACCGTCCACAAGTGTGAGATAATCCCCTCGATTTCGGCTGGTCGAGGGGACAGGCCGCTACTGGGGGTGCAGGGCAAGGTGGGGGGGGGGGCAAATGGTTTCTCTGATTTAATGAGCCCAATCTCTCTCCCCCTTCCCCTTCCTACATCCCAATTCCCCTCCCCGACATGTCGATGACAAGGACCGTGATCTCCAATATGCCGGATGGAATGTGCCCGGAGGGGGACGAGATCTGTGGTAAGTTATACCCCTTTCGATATTCGCCTCTCCCAGTCCCAGGGCGACATCCTGGTAAATCTCTCCCAGTCCCAGGGTAACATCCTGGTAAATCACTCCCAGCCCCAGGGTAACATCCTGGTAAATCTCTCCCAGTC
>NW_025212752.1:5638-9141 GCF_004010195.1 Chiloscyllium plagiosum | reverse complement strand
GCACCCACTCCCTCAGCACTGACCCTCCCTCAGCACTGACCCTCCCACAGCACCCACTCCCTCAGCACTGAGACCCTCCCACAGCTCCCCCTCCCTCAGCACTGACCCTCCCACAGCACCCACTCCCTCAGCACTGACCCTCCCACCGCACCCACTCCCTCAGCACTGACCCTCTCACAACACACACTCCCTCAGCACTGACCCTCTCACAACACACACTCCCTCAGTGAGGAGCTGCAGGAGTGTGCCGTGATTGTGGTAGCTGATGCAGTGACCCACCTGACGCTGGAAGCTGTGGTGACCCTTGGTGCCTGGATGCTTGTCCCTGCCCCGGTCGGATCCTGGGACCCTCTGGCCAGCTTGGAGAGGTGGTCCTCTGTGGTGTGACTGTGGACATGCCTGTGTTCCTGGAGATCCAGGGCGTCGAGGTGAGAGACGTGACCGTGACCCAGCCCCTCGTGTTCGATCTCCACCACCTGGACCTGGCCTAGGCCAAGGCTCTCGAATAAGCGGCGTAAACCCTCAGGAGAGAGACGTCTGTGCCGCCCGTAGTTGCCAAATAGCCTTCTCAGATAGTACCTCTGCTCCGTCACTGCCTCCGGAATGGATCGGGTCTCCCGACTCCTGGCTTCTCCTCCCATGGCCTGGTCCCAGCCTGCCCAGGCACACAGTGTCCCCAGGAGGAACGCTGGCCACAGCACACCCCTCATCGTCCTCGTGCTATCTCCCCGGCCTCCCTTCCCGGTCACCTACAGGCAGATAGAGACACATTAACTTGTGGTCCCCATCATCAGCACACCCCCGTGGTACTGGGTACAGGGGGTCGCTGAGCGATGCATGGCACAGGCCAAACAAGCACCCCCCAGGCTCTGCCCCACCCCTGTTCGATGGGTTCGCAGCCAATCATCAAACTCGCTCCCCTGCTCCCTGCTTTCTCTCCATCCCCCCACAAGTCCTATTCCCTCAATCCCTTTCCCCCTCCTAAGAAAGAGGGCGACATGGTGGCAATGCTGCCTCACAGCACCAGGGACCTGGGTTTGACCCCACCCTCGGGTGACTATCTGTTCTCGCCCCCTCCCCGTGTCTGCTTGGGATTCCTCCGGTTTCCTCCCACAATCCAATGTTGTGAAGGTTAGTGTGGATTGGCCGTGCTAAATTGTCCCGTAGTGCCCAGGGATGTGCAGGTTAGGGTGGATTGGCCGTGCTAAATTGTCCCATTGTGCCCAGAGATGTGCAGTTTAGGGTGGGATTGGCCATGCTAAATTGTCCCATCGTGCCCAGAGATGTGCAGTTTAGGGTGGGATTGGCCATGCTAAATTGTCCCCGTAGTGCCCAGGGATGTGCAGGTTAGGGTGGGATTGGCCGTGCTAAATTGTCCCATAGTGCCCAGGGATGTGCAGGTTAGGGTGGGATTGGCCACTGTAAATTGTCCCGTTGTGTCCAGGGATGTGTAGGTTAGGTGCATTAGTCAGCAGTAAATGTGGAGCAATAGGGTCGGGGTATGGGTCTGGGTGGGCTACTCTTCGGAGAGTCAGTGTGGACTTGTTGGGCCAAATGGCCTGTTTCCTCACTGTAGGCGTTCTATGATTCTTTCTTCAATACTTTTCAGTGTTTCGATTCCAACCCCTTTGTATGGCAGGGGGGGCTCACAGACTCACACCCCACCCCTAACTCTCTGGGTGGAGACATCTCTCCCCACCTCTCCCACTCCGTCTCCTTTAGACTGTGATCCCCGGTTCTGGATTCCCCCCGACCTCTGCATTTCCTTCCCCGCCCCACCCCCCCTCTAACCAGCCAAACTCCCCATCTTCTAATGAGGTCCTCATCCTTCCGAAATTGCAGTGATTGCAATCCACATGGACTCAACCCTTCCTCAGGTTAGGATGGAGCTGTCTATAACGTGGGTCAGGCCACGAACTGTGTGCAGTTCCAGTCTCCGTGCCAGGGGAAGGAGGTGATCGCATTGGAGTTGGACTGCGGGGGAGATTTGCCGGAATTTGCCAGGTCTGGAGCAATTTAGCGATGGGTAAAGGATCACCAGTCTGGGGATTTTAAAAAAAAATTCATCCACGGGAGCAGGGCATAGCTGCCTGGATCGAGCATTTATTGCCGGTCTCAAATTGCCCAGAAGGCAGGGAAGAGTCAACCGCATTAGCTGTGGGTCTGGAGTCACGTGTAGTAAGCTTGCATCCTTGAGGTTAAAAACCACACAACACCAGGTTATAGTCCAACAGCACTAGCTGTTTATTTGGAAGCCCTAGCTTTCGGAGCGCTGCTCCTTGGGTCAGGTAGCAGGATCATCAGACACAGAATTTTTAGTGAAAGATCAAAGTGTCATACAACTGATGTGATGTATTGAACAAAATCTAAAAGTCTTTAATGACTTAGAATGGGGATGCAGGGTTTGATTGATTAATATGTAAATCCCAAAACTTCTTTTGAGTCACACTCTCCAGTTAATTTCAGGTTTTATTAAACAAGGTGACGTCTCAGCTCAGACAATGTATTAACGGTGTGAGGTTCGAGTCTGTCTGTATCCCAAACTTGAGTCAGATTGGTTCTGTTTCCAAAGTAACAATTTATACAATGTTACTTGCATTGGCTGTCTACAGATTGTGTGTTTTTTGAACAAAACAGAATGTATCTGCAAATGCACATTCCCCCCATAGACGTGTATGTGTGAGAGGGAGTGAGAGAGTATGGGAGAGGGAGAGTGAGTGTGTTGTGTGGGGGAGAGAGTGTGTAATTGTTTGTGTAGGAGAGGGAGTGTGTGTGAGGGAGTGAGAGTGAGAGAGAGTATGGGAGAGAGAGTGTGTGAGACAGAGAATGTACCTGTGACAGAGTGTGTGTGTGTGTGTGTGTGAGAGTGTGTGTGGGTGTGTGTGAGACAGAGTATATACCTGTGAGAGGGTGTGTGTGTGTGTGTGTGTGTGTGAGAGACAGAGTATATACCTGTGACAGGGTGTTTATGAGACAGAGTATATACCTGTGACAGGGTGTGTGTGAGACAGAGTATATACCTGTGACAGGGTGTGTGTGAGACAGAGTATATACCTGTGACAGGGTGTGTGTGAGACAGAGTATATACCTGTGAGAGGGTGTGTGCATGTGAGAGTGTTTGTGTGTGTGTGTGTTTGAGACAGAGTATATATCTGTGAGAGGGTGTATGTGTGTGAGAGTATATACCTGTGAGAGGGTGTGTGTGAGAGAGAGAGAGACAGAGTGTATACCTGTGAGAGGGTGTGTGTGTGAGACAGAGAAAACACCTGTGAGAGGGTGTGTGTGTGTGGGACAGAGTATATACCTGTGAGAGGGTGTGTGTGTGTGTGTGTGAGAGACAGAGTATATACCTGTGACAGGGTGTTTATGAGACAGAGTATATACCTGTGACAGGGTGTGTGTGAGACAGAGTATATACCTGTGAGAGGGTGTGTGTGAAACTGAGTATATACCTGTGAGAGGGTGTGTGCGTGTGAGAGAGTATATACCTGTGAGAGGGTGTG
>NW_025212752.1:0-5539 GCF_004010195.1 Chiloscyllium plagiosum | reverse complement strand
GTGTGTGTGTGTGTGTGTGAGTGAGAGAGAGAGAGAGAGAGAGAGAGAGAGACAGAATATATACCTGTGAGAGGGTGTGTGTGAGAGACAGAGTATATACCTGTGAGAAGGTGTGTGTGTGTGAAAGTATATACCTGTGAGAGGGTGTGTGTGTGAGAGACAGAATATATACCTGTGAGAGGGTGTGCATGTGTGAGACAGAGTATATACCTGTGTGTGTGTGTGGGAGAGACAGAGTATATACCTGTGAGAAGGTGTGTGTGTGTGTGTGTGAGAGAGAGAAACAGAGTATATACCTGTGAGAGGGTGTGAGAGACAGAGTATATACTTGTGAGAGGGTGTGTGTGAGACAGAGTATATACCTGTGAGAGGGTATATGTGTGTGTGTGAGAGACAGAGTATATACCTGTGAGAGGGTGTGTGTGTGTGTGTGTGTGTGTGAGAGACAGAGTATATACCTGTGAGAGGGTGTGCCTGTGTGTGTGTGTCTGAGAGAGAACGTGTGTATGAGAGAGGGTCTACGTGAGCGTGTGAGTGTGATCGTGTGATCGTGTGTAAAAGCCAGTGCTTCCAAGTAAACCTTTTGGCCTATCACCTGGTGTTGTGTGATTTTTTTTTAAACTTTGTCCACCCCAGTCACACAGGCACCCCCACATCATCTCCCCCTTAAAGGAGATTAGTGAACCTGGTGGGTTCTTTCTGACAATCAACAATGCACCTGCCGCGGTCACCATTGGGACCCTTGTTGCTCGACTTTGAAAACTTGAATCACCTGCCGCTCCAGGATTTGAACTCAGGTCCCTGGAGCATTGCCCGAGTCTGCGGCCCAGTGACAGTACCAATCAGGCCTTGGTGCGTCTGCCCTGCTGAGAGCAGAGAAGGCCGGGGAAGGTTGTGGGGTGGGGGGGGGGGTTAATCAGTCTGAGGGCAATGGGATTGGAATGGACGGACTGTCAATGATGGGCTGATTGGCCGTGGCCCTGTGGTGCATTTCTGTAGCGCCCATGGGCAACTCGAGGCACATGGTCTCAAGCCAGCTGAGTGTGGGGCTTCTGAAAGGTGTGGAGTACAATAGGCGGGGTTGGGGGGCAGGGCAGTGTGGAGAGCAACTTGGCGCACAGCAAGATCCCATGAGCAGCAAACGAGCACCTCCCGAAACATCCTTTCCACATCCCCTCCCCCCACACTTATTCCCAGTCAACTCCCCACAGGAACTTTCAATCAAGTCACCTCTGCCCCTTCCAAAGTCCGAGGGGATACAAGTCTGGCCTTTCCACACACGGCAATCTGCTCGATGCAAACTTTCTCGGAACTTCCCTCGACCCAATAGCACGCCTCTGTAAGCACAATGACCATCCTTGCACCCAGGCTGTGGGCCCTGCAGTGCCTCTGTATAAGGGAGGCATAACCTCCCTGCTCATGCATTCCCCTCACAGTACAGCATCTCATCCTACTAGTTTGCCTGATTGCTTGCTGTGGCTGCAGACTGACCTTCTGTGATCCATGGACTAGGACACCCAGATCCCTCTGTGTCGCTGAGCTCTGCACCTTCTCACTGTTAAGATAATGCCCATCTTTCTGCGAAAGTTGCCCGCTCGCTGATTCCCCCTTGTGCAGGGCTCCCCATGTCCTCACCACTTTCCCCACCTAGCTCTCTGCCGTCAGCAGATTTACCCACCCTCCCCAGCCTTTGATGTTTATCACCCAGCTCTGAGGGTTAAGCCGCAATGTTGTTCCAAAGTCCCCTCACACACAGGCAGTCAAAGTACTCACTTTACAATCAAGGAGCTGTAAACCTGTGACGGTGTAGCTTTCACAACTTTGTAGGAATTGGCGGTAACTCTCCCTGCAATAAAGTCGGGCAATTTTCCCACACAGAGGCTGGTTCCTGGGTGGGATGAACAGCCAGAGGAATCATAGAATCTCTAGAGTGTGGAAACAGGCCATTCAACCCAACAAGTCCACACCAGCCCTCCGATGAATAACCCAGCCAGACCCCATTCCCCTAACATACTACTCTACATTTGACTATGGCACCTAACCTGCACATCCCTGGGCACTACGGGGACAATTTAGCACGGCCAATCCCACCCTAACCTGCACATCCCTGGGCACTACGGGACAATTTAGCACGGCCAACTCCCACCCTAACCTGCACATTCCTGGGCACTACGGGACAATTTAGTACGGCCAATCCACCCTAATCTGCTCATCCCTGGGCACTACGGGACAATTTAGCACGGCCAATCCCACCCTAACCTGCACATCCCTAGTCACTACGGGACAATTTAGCACGGCCAATCCAGCCGAACCTGCACATCCCTGGACACTATGGGACAATTTAGCACGGCCAATCCAGCCTAACTTGCACATCCCTGGACACTATGGGACAATTTAGCATGGCCAATCCACCCTAACCTGCTCATCCCTGGGCACTACGGGACAATTTAGCACGGCCAATCCCACCCTAACCTGCACATCCCTAGTCACTACGGGACAATTTAGCACGGCCAATCCAGCCGAACCTGCACATCCCTGGGCACTACGGGACAATTTAGCACGGCCAAACCAGCCTAACCTGCACATCCCTGGGCACTACGGGACAATTTAGCACGGCCAATCCACACTAATCTGCATATCCCTGGGCACTACGGGGACAATTTAGCACGGTCAATCCACCCAAACCTGCATATCCCTGGGCATTACGGGACAATTTAGCACGGCCAATCCACTCTAACCTGCACATTCCTGGGCACTACGGGGACAGTTTGCACAGCCAATCCACCCTAACCTGCACATTCCTGGGCACTACGGGACAATTTAGCACGGCCAACTCCCACCCTAACCTGCACATCCCTAGGCACTATGGGACAATGTAGCACGGCCAATCCACCCAAACCTGCACATTCCTGGGCACTACGGGACAATTTAGCACGGCCAATCCACCCTAATCTGCACATCCCTGGGCACTAGAGGACAATTTAGCACGGCCAACTCCCACCCTAACCTGCACATCCCTGGGCACTATGGGACAATTTAGCACGGCCAATCCACCCTAACCTGCACATCCCTGGGCATTACGGGACAATTTAGCACGGCCAATCCACCCAAACCTGCACATCCCTGGGCATTATGGGACAATTTAGCACGGCCAATCCACCCAAACGTGGAAGGCCCTGGGCACTACGGGACAATTTAGCACGGCCAATCCCACCCCAACCTGCACATCCCTAGGCACTATGGGACAATTTAGCACGGCCAATCCAGCCTAACCTGCACATCCTTGGGCACTACGGGACAATTTAGCACGGCCAATGCACCCTAACCTGCACATCCCTGGGCACTACGGGGACAATTTAGCACGGCCAATCCACCCTAACCTGCACACCATGGGGACAATTTAGCACGGCCAATGCACCCTAACCTTTGGACTGTGGGAGGAAACTGGTGCACCCGGCGAAAACCCACGCAGACGCGGGGAGAATGTGCAGTCTGATAGTTGCCCGAGGGTGGAATCAAACCCGGGCGCCTGGCGTCATGAGGCAGCAGTGCTAATCACTGAGCCATAGTGCTGCCCGTGGGAGGGTGGTAGAGACGGGTACAGTGATTATGTTTAAAAGATCATTTGACAGGTACATGGACAGGAAGTGTTTAGAGGAACGCGGCCAAGTGCAGCCAGGTGGAACTAGCTTAGTTTGGGAAACTGGGTCAGCACAGACGAGTTGAACCGAAGGGTCTGTTTCTGTGCTGTACGACCATGTGAAAGGGACAAAGAGGTGTTAGGAAGGAATTAAAGACAACATGCAAGTTAACCATCCTGGGAAGAAATAGTGAAAACAAGCTGTTTTCTGGGAGAGAGGAGATAACATTCCTTGATAACCTGCTGCCTGATGACAAATGGGTAATTTAGTCTGCTTGCCAAAAGGGACATATGCTAAAGTAAAGGGGTTAATTGCAGGAAATACTGTGTTATAAGGAGACAGCTAACTCCAAAAGGTACAAGGGATAGGGGAGCTGTTTCTGATTCGGAGGGAATCGACAGACTCGGGGTGGAGATAAAAGAATCTATTGAATCATCTACAATGTCAAATCACAAACTTAAAAAAAGAGAGAAAATTGTGTAAGATTTCAACACGAGAACAATTCAGTCACAGAACTCCAAGGAAAGTCCTGCCCACCCTCTTCCATCCCTGCAATTCCCACAGTCAACCCACTCTCACCTGCACATCCCTGGGCACTGCGTGGCAATTTAGCACGGCCAATCCCACCCTAACCACATCCCTGGGCACTACGGGACAATTTAGCACGGCCAATTCACCCTAACCTGCACATCCCTGGGCACTATGGGACAATTTAGCACGGCCAATCCATCCTAACCTGTACATCCCTGGTCATAGAGTCATAGAGATGTACAGCGCCTTCGGTCCAACCCGTACAAGCCGACCAGATATCCCACCCAATCTAGTCCCATCTGCCAGCACCCGGCCCATCTCCCTCCAAACCCTTCCGATTCATATACCCATCCAAATGCCTCTTAAATGTTGCAATTGTACCAGCCTCCACCACATCCTCTGGCAGCTCATTCCATACACATACCACCCTCTGCATGAAAGAGTTGCCCCTTAGGTCTCTTTTATATCTTTCCCCTCTCACCCTAAACCTATGCCCTCGAGTTCTGGACTCCCCGACCCCAGGGAAAAGACTTTGTCTATTTATCCTATCCATGCCCCTCACGATTTTATAAACCTCAGCCCCCGACGCTCCGATAGGAAGGAGACCAGAATTGCATGCTATATTCCAACAGTGGCCTAACCAATGTCCTGTACAGCCGCAACATGACCTCCCAACTCCTGTACTCAATACTCTGACCAATAAAGGAAAGCATACCATACGCCTTCTTCACTATCCTATCTACCTGCGACTCCACTTTCAAGGAGCTATGAACCTGCACTCCAAGGTCTGTTTGTTCAGCAACACTCCCTAGGACCTTACCATTAAGTGTATAAGTCCTGCTAAGATTTGCTTTCCCAAAATGTGAGAGGGTGTGAGAGGGTGTGAGAGGGAGGGTGGTCCTGGGGATTTATCCATCTTTAACCATTTCAAGACATCCAGCACTTCCTCCTCTGTAATCTGGACATTTTGCAAGATGTCACCATCTATTTCCCTACAGTCTATATCATCCATATCCTTTTCCACAGTAAATACTGATGCAAAATATGTATTTAGTATCTCCCCCATTTTCTGTGGCTCCAGAAGGCCACCTTGCTGGTCTTTGAGGGAACCTATTCTCTCCCTAGATACCCTTTTGTCCTTAATATATTTGTAAAAACACTTTGGATTCTCCTTAATTCTATTTGTCATGTCCCCGTTTTGCCCTCCTGATTACCCTCTTAAGTATACTCCTACTTTCTTTATACTCTTCTAAGGATTCACGGACATGAGGAACTCCAGGCCAGACACAAACTTGTACAATGGGGGAGCAGGATCGAGAGGCACTCACTCTCTCCCCTTCCCCTCCCAATCACTCTCTCCCTCCCCT
>NW_025212751.1:25605-28360 GCF_004010195.1 Chiloscyllium plagiosum | reverse complement strand
AATAAATGCTGACCCTGTCAATGTCATCCATATTGTCCCAAGAGTGAATAAGGAAAAAATAAGAAAGTGACATTTTTGTCTTTCTTCATTCACGGGATGGAGTCATCACTGCCCAGGCAGCATTTATTGCCCATCCCTAATGGCCAGCAGAGGGCAGTTAAGACTCAACCACATTGCTGTGGGTCTGGAGTCACATGTAGGCCAGACTAGATAAAGGATAGCAGATTCCTTGGCTAAAGGACATTAGTGAACCAGATGGGTTTTTTCCTGACAATTGACAATGGATTCATGGTTATCATTAGACACTTAAATCTAATATCTTAGTCGCTGAGTATCTCTAAATTCCAATTATTTCTTGAATTTAAATTCCACCACCTGCTGTGATGGGGTTTGAACTGAGATCCCCAGAATGTTATCTGGCCCTCTGGGCCATCGCCCCTCCCTATCCTAGATGTGTTTTCCTTTTGCTAATGCTGTCGCCCTGAGGCATGCGCTGATAAATACTTCCCTATATAAACACATGAAGCTCACTGTACAGTCCAGGAGATGTACTGGGGTCCATTGTGGTCCTGTTGACTAAGAACTAGGTGATACAGGGTACTCACAGAAGAAATTAGGAAGATCAGGATGTAGGAAAAAAAGTACTGCGAATACCAGAATATTTACTGTTCTGAGAAAATATTGTGCAAAACGATGCAGAGGATAAATCAGTAACAAATCAACGACATACCTTACAATAGAAAGGGCTTCAGATTGGTTTCACAGGTCGGTGCAACATCGAGGGCTGAAGGGCCTGTACTGCGCTGTAATGTTCTACATTCTATGTTCCAAAGACTGACTGCTGTCCTTTCTCCCCATCACTCAAAATGCAGCAACTTTAGATAGTATTGTCCTACAGATGCCCTTTCACCACTTTACTGCTTTATGGTGCTGAAGTTAAGATATGTACCATTGCTTTCATCTGTAACTCCTAATTTTCCAAGATTTCAACTGCTGCACTTTCTTTGATCCTCACGCAGTCTTTCCTTTATTTATCTATCTACAAGTTTTCAGAAACTCAAGTGTAGCAGCCCCTCATTACTTCTTAATTTATCTCACAGAGAATTATGTGGAACTTACAACTCAGAGAAAGGCTGTTCTTTTCCATTCAAACAGATATCCTCACCCATGTGCCCACCTTGTTACTGTCTTCCTATTCCTCATTCCTTCAATCGTCCATCAAATTTACTTTTCAAAGTTTGTTCTCTTCCTCAATCCATAACATTGCTAGTGCAGTCTACTGCTTCACAAACCTCACTGGAAAAGAAAATCTCTCTCATTGTCCATCCTAACTCTCTGACGCCTACACTTGTGACTGAGTACCCATTCTTCAAGCCCCTCAGTCACTCCTGTTGGTTCCTATACAGTTAGCACACTGATCCTCAAACTTCAGCCACTGCTTCATTTTAACCTTCAGTCTGCATGGTCCATAGTTTCAATCAGGCTGCATTTAACAAAGCACCAAAGCCGTTTTGGCATAGGAGTGGTTTTGAGTGCCACATTCCTACTTTTCAGTCACTCTCGAAATAGGCTAGGAGAAATATTCTCTGGGAGATCTGATTATATTCGAGCTGGCAGCATCCTCTGTGTCAATATGATCCATTCTTTGAGATCTGTCTTCCAGTTGGTCTTGTCCTTTTCAGAAGTCCTGTTGCTTTATCTTTAGTTTCTATTTTAAAAAACAAGAGACCCATTCTGATTAAGGAAGAATGATGATTCCTATCAAGGGTTGATTCATTGCCGATAATGTGATGAAGATGTAACCTGATATTAGACAGTACTCCTTGCTTCTTGTAGCTATGGCAACTAAGAACCAAATGGAACAACCCACTGAAGATCGGACAACATTTTGAAGGAGTTAAAAATGATGATGTAAGCAGTTTTTTTGACGATGTATTAGTATTAGCTGGTGTAATACAAAGCAACAGTTTAATTGAGAGATTCAGAAGGACTAAATGTGGATATCTGGTAGTGATTAAAAAGCAGTGATTTAATCACGGGACTGAGATAATGTCCTAATCTGATACTTAAATGGTTCCTAACCTACAGCCAAAACCAGTGCAAGCCATCCTGCTGCTGTTAAACATACAAGCTGATGAATTGTGTTCCTTTTTTTAATGGTCCTGCTTACTCACTAGGAGTCATGTTTTAACACAACAGGATGCTGCTGCTGGGTTCGGGATATTTTAGAATTTGCTGAAGTTGAAGGATTTTTTCCACTTTTCATGATATCAATTTAACAAATAAATGCCAAGAATATTCCTGGATTAAACTAAACAGATCAGTTTGCTGTTTGTGTTCCCTGGGAGCAATGGATCAAAGTGAATTGCAGTTCAGGAAGTGAACACTTCTCCAGAAGCTTGTAACATCCTTTGAAAGCAGATTTTGTTGAACATGTAACTCTTCGACTTTTCTGTAATATGTTAAATTTCGCAGACATGATTCTGGCCTTACAAAATTGAGGATTTCGGAGATATTGATGGAGGTGTGTACATTTTTTGTATTCTGGAATTCACCCACGCAATCCTAGCAGAGGGTTATAGTGTGGATTTCACATTGCTCAGGGTTATAGTGTGGCCCTCACAATGCCCAAGGTTATAGTGTGGTCTTCACAATGCCCAGGGCTATAGTGTGTCCTTCACATTGCCCAAGGTTATAGTGTGGCCTTCACATTGCCCAGGGTTATAGTGTGGCCTTCACATTGTTCAGGGTTATA
>NW_025212751.1:22243-24262 GCF_004010195.1 Chiloscyllium plagiosum | reverse complement strand
TGCCCAGGGTTATAGTGTGTCCTCTACATTGCCCAGTGTTATAGTATGTCCTTCAAATTATTCAGATTAATAGTGTGGCCTTCGTATTGGTCAGGATTATAGTGTGACTTTCACATTGCTCAGGGTAATAGCGTGGCCTTCACATTGACCAGTGCTATAGTGTGGGCTTCACATTGCTCAAGGTTATAGTGTGGCCTTCACATTGCTCAGGTTAATAGTGTGTCCTTCACATTGCCCAGGAGTATCATGTGGCCTTTATATTGTCCAGGGTTAAGGTGTGGCGTTCACATTTCCCAGGGTTAGATTTTGGCTTCACATTGCCCAGGGTTATACTGTGGCCTTCACATTGACCAGCATTATAGTGTGGCCTTCACATTGGTCAGGGTTATAGTGTGGCCTTCACATTGCTCACGGTTATAGTGTGACCTTCACATTGCTCTGGTTTGTCGTGTGGCCTACACATTGTTCAGGGTTCTCGTGTGGCCTTCACATTGCTCATGGTTATATTTAGCCTTCACATTGCCCAGGGTTATAGTGTGTCCTTCACATTGATCAGGGTTATAGTGTGGCCTTCACATTGGTCAGGGTTATAGTGTGGCCTTCACATTGCTCAGGTTTGTAGTGTGGCCTACACATTGTTCAGGGTTCTCGTGTGGCCTTCACATTGCTCATGGTTATATTTAGCCTTCACATTGCCCAGGGTTATAGTGTGTCCTTCACATTGATCAAGGTTATAGTGTGGCCTTCACATTGGTCAGGGTTATAGTGTGGACTTTACACTGCCCAGGTCTATAGTGTGGCCTTCACATAGTTCAGGGTGAGAATGTGGCCTTCACAAGGCTCAGGGTTATAGTGTGTCCTTCACATTGCCCAGGGTTATAGTGTGTCCTTCACATTGGTCAAGGTTATAGTGTGGCCTTCACATTGCTCAGGGTTATAGTGTGGCCATCACATTAGTCAAGGTTATAGTGTGGCCTTCACATTGCTCCGGGTTATAGTGTGGCCTTCACATTGCTCAGGGTTATAGTGTGGCCTTCACATTACTCCGGGTTATAGTGTGGCCTTCACATTGGTCAGGGTTATAGTGTGGCGTTCTCATTGCTCCGGTTTATAGTGTGGCCTTCTCATTGCTCCGGGTTATAGTGTGGCCTTCACATTGCTCCGGGTTATAATGTGGCCTTCACATTGCTCAGGGATATAGTGTGGCCATCCCATTAGTCAAGGTTATAGTGTGGCCTTCACATTGGTCAGGGTTATAGTGTGGCCTTCTCATTTCTCCGGGTTATAGTGTGGCCTTCACATTGCTCAGGGTTATAGTGTGGCCTTCACATTGCTCAGGGTTATAGTGTGGCCTTCACATTGCTCAGTTTTATAGTTTGGCCTTCACATTGCTCAGGGTTATAATGTGGCCTTCACATTGCCCAGGCTTATAGTTTGGCCATCACATTCCTCGAGGTTATAATGTGGCCTTCACATTGCCCAGGGATATAATGTGGCCTTCACATTGCCCAGGGTTATAGTGTGGCCTTCACATTGCCCAGGGATATAATGTGGCCTTCACATTGCTCAGGGTTATAGTGTGGCCTTCACATTGCTCAGGGTTATAGTGTGGCCTTCACATTGCCCAGGGTGATAGTGTGTCCTCTACATTGCCCAGGGTTATACTTTGGCCTTCACATTGCCCAGGGTTATAGTGTGGCCTTCACATTGCTCAGGGTTATAGTGTGGCATTCACAATGACCAGGGCTCTAGCGTGGCCTTCACATTGCTCAGGGTTATAGTGTGGCCATCACATTGCTCACAGCAGTAGTGTGGCCGTCACATTGCCCAGGGTTATAGTGTGGCCTTCACATTGCTCAAGGTTATAGTGTGGCCTTCACATTGCCCAGGGTTATAGTGTGGCCGTCACATTGCTCAGGGTTATAGTGTGGCCTTCACAATGCCCAGGGTTATAGTGTGGCCTTCACATTGCTCAGGGTTATAGTGTGGCCTTCACATTGCTCAGGGTTATAGTGTGGC
>NW_025212751.1:0-16756 GCF_004010195.1 Chiloscyllium plagiosum | reverse complement strand
CTCTGTAATATCTCCAGCCTTGCTTTCCTCTCTCTGTGTCATCTCCAGCTTTGCTTTTCTCTCTCTCTCTCTCTGACATCTCCAGCATTGCTTTCCTCTCTATCTGTTATATCTCCAGCCGTGCTTTCCTATCTCTGTAACATCTCCAGCCTTGCTTTTCTGTCTCTCTGTAACATCTCCAGCCTTGCTTTCCTATCTCTGTAACATCTTCAGCCGTGCTCTCCTACGTCGGTAATATCTCCAGCCTTGCTTGCCCCTCTCTTTAACGTCTCCAGTCTTGCTTTCCTTTCTCTCAGTAACATCTCCAGACTTGGTTTCCTCTCTCTTTGTAACATCTCCACAGCCTTGCTTTCCACTTTCTCTATAAAATCTCCAGCCTTGCTTTCCTATCTCTGTAACATTTCCAGCCTTGCTTTTCTCTCTATCTGTAACATCTGCAGCCTTGCTTTCCTCTCTATTTGTAACATCTCCACCCTTGCTTTTATTTCTCTCTGCAACATCTCCAGCCTTGCTTTTTTCTCTCTCTCTGACATCTTCAGCCTTGCTTTCCTCTCTCTGTAAAATCTCCAGCCTTGCTTTCCTCTCTCTGTAACATCTCCAGCCTTGCTTTCCTTTCTCTCCGACACATCTCCAGCCTTGCTTTTCTACCTCTGTAATATCTCCAGCCTTGCTTTTCTCTCTCTCTCTCTGACATCTCCAGCCTTGCTTTCCTCTCTGTTTAACATCTGCAGCCTTGCTTTCCTTTCTCTGTGTACATCTCCAGCCTTGCTTTTCTTTCTCTCTCTGACATCTCCAGCCTTGCTTTCCTCTCTATCTGTAACATCTCCAGCCTTGCTTTCCTCTCTCTGTAACATCTCCAGCCGTGCTCTCCTAAGTCTGTAAAATCTCCTGCCTTACTTTCCTATCTCTGTAACATCTCCAGGCTTGCTTTCCCCTCTCTCTGTAATATCTCCAGCCTTGCTTTTCTCTCTCTCTGTAACATCTCCAGCCTTGCCTTTCTCTCTCTCTCTCTGAAATCTCCAGCCTTGCTTTCCTCTATATCTGTAATATCTGCAGCCTTGCTTTCCTCTCTCTCTGTAACATCTCCAGCATTGCTTTCCTATCTCTGTGAAATCTCCTGCCTTGCTTTCCTCTATATGTAACATCTCCGGCCTGGCTTTCCTACCTCTGTAACATCTCCAGCCTTGCATTGCTTTCTCTATCTGTAACATCTCCAGCCTTGCTTTCCTCTTTCTCTATAAAATCTCCAGCCTTGCTTTCCCCTCTCTCTGTAATATCTCCAGCCTTGCTTTTCTCTCTCTCTGTAACATCTCCAGCCTTGCTTTCCTCTCTCTCTGACATCTCCAGCCTTGCTTTCCTCTCTCTGCAACATCTCCTGCCTTGCTTTTCTCTCTCTCTCTGACATCTCCAGCCTTGCTTTCCTCTCTCTGTAACATCTCCAGCCTTGCTTTCCTCTCTCTGTAACATCTCCAGCCTTGCTTTCCTTTCTCTC
Source organism: Chiloscyllium plagiosum (assembly GCF_004010195.1). NCBI lineage: Eukaryota > Metazoa > Chordata > Chondrichthyes > Orectolobiformes > Hemiscylliidae > Chiloscyllium > Chiloscyllium plagiosum. The sequence continues at coordinate 15,264 of NW_025212751.1, read as the reverse complement.
AGACACATCTCCAACCTTGCTTTTCTATCTCTGCAAAACATCTCCAGCCTTGCTTTTCTCTCTCTCTTTAACATCTCCAGCCTTGCTTTCCCATCTCTGTAATATGTCCAGCCTTGCTTTTGTCTCTCTCTCTCTGACATCCCCAGCCTTGATTTCCTCTCTGTGTAACATCTGCAGCCTTGCTTTCCTCTCTCTGTGTAACATCTCCAGCCTTGCTTTTCTTTCTCTCTCTGACATCTGCAGCCTTGCTTTCCTATCTCTGTAACATCTCCAGCCTTACTTTTCTGTCTCTCTGTAACATCTCCAGCCTTGCTTTCCTATCTCTGTAACATCTCCTGCCGTGCTCTCCTAAGCCTGTAACACCTCCAGCCTTGCTTTCCCCTCTCTGTAACATCTCCAGCCTTGGTTTCCTTTCTCTCTGTAACATCTCCAGCCTTGTTTCTCTCTCTCTCTCTCTGATATCTCCCGCCTTGCTTTCCTCTCTCTGTAACATCTCCAGCCTTGCTTTTCTATCCTTTCCTTTCTCTCAGTAACATCTCCAGACTTGGTTTCCTCTCTCTTTGTAACTTCTCCAGCCTTGCTTTCCACTCTCTCTGTAAAATCTCCTGCCTTGTTTTCCTCTCTCTCTATACCATCTCCCGCCTTGCTTTCCCCTCTCTCTGTAATAATTCCAGCCTTGCTTTCCTCTATCTATAATATCTCCAGCCTTGCTTTCCCCTCTCTCTGTAACATCTCCAGCATTGCTTTCCTATCTCTGTGACATCTCCTGCCTTGCTTTCCTCTATATGTAACATCTCCGGTCTTGCTTTCCTACCTCTGTAACATCTCCAGCCTTGCTTTCCTCTCTCTGTAACATCTCCAGTCTTGCTTTCCTGTCTCTGTAACATCTCCAGCCTTGCTTTCCTGTCTCAGTAATATCTCCAGCCTTGCTTACCTGTCTCTGTAGCATCTCCAGCCTTGCTTTCCTGTCTCTGTAATATCTCCAGCCTTGCTTTAATATCTCTGCTTTCCTTCACACATCAGTGAATTTGATTTTACGTACTTCAATGAATTGTTTATATATCTGCTTCCTGAATTTTCATCTTCCTGGGGCTCTATAAAATATGCCCAGCAGTGTGTTTGTCATCATTTTGACACTAACCTCGTCCCATAAAGCCTCATTTGAATACACTTCCAAGATATCGTCCCTCCTTATTGCAGTAACTGTTCCTTAATTAATAATGCAATACTTCCTCCTCTTGAAAACTCTCTCCTGTCCTGCCTATAGTTCCAGTACAGCAGAATATTGAGTTGTTAGTCCTGATCTCCCTCAAACACGTCTCTGTGATTGCAAAAATGTTCCACCTCCACATGTCAATTCATGCCATTATCACATCAGGCTGTCTGATAATGCTCCCAGCATTAAGGTAAGCTGGATTATAACACCTGGAATACTCTGTATCTCGGAGTTCCTCAATAATTCACTATTTATTAATAGGCTGCCCAAACCATGAACCAAAATTGTAACTCTGGGACTGAATGACAATTTGTTGAATTGTAATTTCTTTTTAAAAAATAAATTCATCAAGTGCAACTTTCCAGAACTGAGCAGTCAGCTCCACATACAATGAGTATCTGATGGTTAATTTTCCGCTCAGTGTGTAGAGGGGATAGCCCTCAGTAATGGAGAAAGTGAGGACTGCAGTTGATTGAGATCAGAGTCAATAAGTGTGCTGCTGGAAATGCACAGCAGATCAGGCAGCATCCCAGGAGCAGGAGATTCAATGGTTCGAGCATGAGCTCTTTATCAGGAAGGGATTGGTGCAATCTTTTTTTTTGATTCTGTGATTCGAAGAACGTTGGAAACCGTACCTGCTTAGGAATGCAGCACTATATATTGCACTGAAATGGAAAGCAGTCAATCAGTTGGTTGGACAGGGTGTAGGCAAGTTGAGTGGAAGTACAGACTGATTGAAGTACAAACATTCCCTGGGCCAGATAGGGTATACATGAGGTTACTCGAGGAAGTGTGGAAGAGATTGGTGTTGCTTTGGTGATGGTCGTTGTGTCTTCACTGTCAACTAGAGTGGTGCCAGATGATTGGATTGTGGCAAATGTTATTCCCTTGTTCAGGGAAGGGAATAGGGATAACCCTGGGAATGATAAAACAGTCAGTCTTACATCAGTGGTGGGCAAAGTATTGGAAATGCTTCTGAGAGACAGGATTTACAATTACTCAGAAAATGATAATTTGATTAGAGATAGTCAGCATGGCTTTTTGAGGAGCAGGCCATGCCTCACAAACCTTACTGAATTATTTGAAGATGTGAAAAAAACATGTTAATGAAGGTAGACCGGTAGATGTGGTGAACATGAATTTTAGCAAGGCGTTTGATTCAGCTCCCCGTTGTAGGCTCATTCAGAAGTTGAGGAGGAATGGGATGCAGGGAAATTTGGCTGTCTGGATACGGGCATGGCTGGCCCATAAAAGACAGAGGATGGTAGCAGATGGAAAGTATTCAGCCTGGAGGTCAGTGACCAGTGGTGTTCCATAGGGTTCGGCTCTGGGACCTGTGCTGTTTGTGATTTTTATAAATGACTTTGATGAGGAAGTGGAATGGTGGGTTAGTACGTTAACCGAAGACATGCAGATTGATGGAGTTGTGGATAGTGTTGTGGATAGTGGAGGGCTGTTGTAGGTTGCAACAGAACATTGACAGGATGCAGCGCTGGGCTAATAAGTGGCAGATAAAGTTCAACCTTATAAAGTGTGAAGTGATTTGTTTTAGAAGGTTGCATTTGAATATAGAATACAGGGTTAAAGGCAGAATTATTGGAAATGGGGAGGAACAGAGGGATCTTGGGGTCCATGTTCATAGATCCCACAAAATTGTAACCCAAGTTGATAAGGTTGTTCAGAAGGTGTATGGCGTGTTGGCTTTCATTATGGGGAATTGAATTGAGGTTAATGCTAAGGTCAATAAAGCTGTGGTTCAACCACACTTGGAATATTGCGTTCAGATCTAGTAGCCTCAGTATAGGAAACATGTGGAGGCCTCAGAGAGCGTGCAAAGGAGATTTACCAGGATGCTGCCTGGACTGGAGGACATTTCTTAGGAAAAAAAGTTTGAGGGAGCTAGGGCTTTTCTCCCTGGAGCGAAGATGAATGACAGATGACTTGATAGAGGTATACAAAGGTTGAGAGACAAAGATTGGATAGCCAGAGTCTTTTCCCATGGCAGAAATGGCTATCTACAAGGACCGTAATTTTAAGGTGATTGGAGGAAGCTTTAGGGATGATGTCAGAGGTAGCTGCTTTACGCAGAGTATGGTGGGGTTGGAATGCACCGCCAGTGATGGAAGTAGTGTCAGACACATTAGGGATAATTAAGAAGACTCTTGAATAGGCACATGGAAGCTAGCGCATTGAAGGTTATGTAGGTTAGTCTGATCTTAGAGTAGGATAAAAGTATTGAGGGCTGAAGGGCTCTTAATGTGCTGTACTGTTCCATGTTCCAAGTTTCTCTCAGCTGGTGGATTCTCATCAGTTGGTGAATGTGTGAGGGAGTGAGGTGTGTGAGGTCAGGAAGCTGGAAGGGGCGTGAGGCCAAGACTTCCAGTTATGGTGTGCATGGTCACAATCAGCTGAGTGCCAGCACAATATGTGTGGTTACCTCGACCAGACAAAATCCACCAAGTTTAGTTATTAAACTGATTTTTGGTTTGTCGTTAGCTCCTGTTTTCTTCAGATACATTCTGTTTGGTGACCAATGTATTAATATCTGACCATCCACAGACATGTACAATTTTATTTTGATACTGGTGAATGTGAAGGTACATTTATTGGATATAATTTCAGAGGATTCACTGTGAGACACAAGATGCTGCAGAAAGCTGTCAATTGTGAACATTTTCACAAAGCGTCTGGAGCAGGGAGCAGATGTAGGAAGTATGAGGAACATGCCAGTTGTCAGCACCGTAAGCAATACAATGTGATTCTGACACTCCATGTCCAGACAATTCTCTCTGGGTCATGATCTGACTGAAGATGAATTTGTAAGACCTGGTTCCTGATCAAACATTGCGATCTAATTTAGACAGTATTTGTAACTACACTGAGAACATTGATAGATAAAAACAAGGACTGCAGATGCTGGAAACCAGAGTCTCGATTAGAGCGGTGCTGGAAGAGCACAGCAGGTCAGGCAGCATCTGAGGTGCAGGAAAGTCGGCGTTTCGGGCAAAAGCCCTTCATCAGGAATGATGACTGATAGCCTGTTGGCTAGTTTCCTCCTGCCCAAGGTGGAATCCAAATGATTTACTTTGAAGGAATGTTTGAATGATTGTCCTGAGGAGAAAGTGAGGACTGCAGATGCTGGAGATCAGAGCTGAAAAATATGTTGCTGGAAAAGCGCAGCAGGTCAGGCAGCATCCAAGGAGCAGGAGAATCGACGTTTCATGCGTCTCCGCCTCCACGCCGACCTCCTGATTGTCCTGACCCAGGTTGGAATATTTCTGGTCAGATTCTGGAGCAGGCCAGTATCTCACTCAGTGTCACAGGCAGCTGTGAGGTCCAGTAGCACGTGCCTGATTGCAACGTGGTGGGTTTACTGACCTGAACAATAATCAGGAGTTAGCCATGTTTGTGAATTGGGCGATGATTAGATATGAACTACAATTATTCAACTGAGCAATAATTGCATCATCCCTGTAAACAATTAAGTTGATTCTATATTGAAGGAACTAAAATGTAAACACCCAACAATATTTTATGATACAAAAGTAAAGAGCGCGCATTTTGTTTTATACCAAAAATAAAATGTTGCCTTATCATTCTGGTGATCACAATTACACATTGAATGCTAGTATTCAAATTCATACATTGTCGCTATATCATTTACAAAGTGGTTAACCTCTGACTGATTGCATATTCAGAGTGAGCAAACGATTGAACAATCAATAGAATTATCATTCTGACACATTTATATCTAATCAATCGATTTAATTCTCACTGAAGTGTGTGAGCTTCAGCTATTTGTCAACAATTCTATTAGTTTTAAAATAGTGATGGAAACTGATGGGCCAGATCTAAAAGTTGAAGTTCTAAATTGGAGAAAGGCTAATTGTGACGATATTAGGCAAGAACTTTCAAAAGCTGACTGGAGGCAGACGTTCGCAAATAAAAGGGTAGCTGGAAAGTGGGAAACATTCAGAAATTAGGTAACGAGAGTCCAGGGACAGTATATTCCTGTTACAGTAAAAGGAAATGCTGGCACGAAAAGGGAATGCAGGATGGCGAAAGAAATTGAGGGTCTGGTTCAGAAAAAGAAGGGACCATATATCAGATACAGACAAGGTAGATCGAGTGAACCCTTAGAAGAGTACAAAAGGCAATATGAGTATATGCAAGGTTTGTGAAGGTTTGAAGCTCAGGTTGAGGTTTAGGGTGTAGGTTTGCTCGCTGAGCTGTAGGTTTGATATCCAGACGTTTCATTACCTGGCTAGGTAACATCATCAGTGGCGACCTCCAAGTGAAGCGAAGCTGTTGTCTCCTGCTTTCTATTTATATGTTTGTCGTGGATGGGGTTCCTGGGGTTTGTGGTGATATCATTTACTGTTCATTTCAGAGGGGTTGCTAGATGGCATCAAGATCTATGTGGTTGTTTATGGCGTTGTGGTTGGAGTGCCAGGCCTCTAGGAATTCTCTGGCATGTCTTTGCTTGGCCTGTAACCGGATAAAAGTGTTGTCCCAGTCGAAATGGTGGGGTTTTTTCATTCGTGTGTAGGGCTACGAGGGGGAGAGGGTCGTGTCTTTTTGAGGCTAGCTGATGTTCGTGTATCCTGGTGGCTAACTTTCCTCCTGTTTATCCTATGCAGTGCTTGTGGCAGTCCTTGCATGGAATTTTATAGATGACGTTGGTTTTGTCCATGGGTTGTACTGGGACTTTTAAGTTTGTTAGTTTTTGTTTGAGAGTGTTGGTGGGTTTGTATGCTACTAGGATTCCGAGGTGTCTTAGTAGTCTGGCTGTCATTTCTGAAACATCTTTGATGTATGGTAAGGTGGTTAGGGTTTCTGGCTGTGTTTGATCTGCTTGTCGTAGTTTGTTCTTGAGGAATCTGCGGACTGTATTTTTTGAGTATCCGTTCCTCTTGAATACGTTGAGTATAATATGAGTATCCGAAAGAGGGAAATCAGGAGGTCAAAAAGTGGACATGAGATAACATTGGCAAATAGAATTAAGGGAAATCCAAGGGTAAATAGGGAAAGAATAGCGCCCCACAAAGATCAGTTTGGAGGCCTTTGTGTGGAATGCAGGAGTTGCGGGCGATAATAAATGAGTATTTTGCATCATTGTTTACTGTTTGAAAGGACATGGAAGATATAGAATGTAGGGAAGTAAATGGTGACATCTACATAAATGTTCATATTACAGAAAAGGATGTGCTGGATGTCTTGAAACGTATACAAGTGGATAAATCCCCGGAACCTAATCAGGTGCACAGAGAACTCTGTGGGAAGCCAGGGAACGGATTGCTCGGCCTGTTACTGAGATATTTGTATAATTGATAGCAATAGGTGAGGTGCCAGAAGACTGGAGGTTGGCGAATGTGGTGCCAATGTTTAAGAAAGCTGGTAAGGACAAGCCAGGGAACTATAGACCAGTGAGCCTGACAGTGGTGGTGGGAAAGTTGTTAGAGGGAATCTTGAGGGACAGGATGTACATGTATTTCGAAAGGCAAGGACTGAGTAGGGATAGTCAGTGTGGCTTTGTCAGTGGAAAATCATGTCTCACAACCTTCTTTGAATTTTTTGCAAAAGTAACAATGGTCATTGATGAGAGCAGAGTGGTGGATGTGATTTATTTGAACTTCAGTAAGTCGTTCGACAAGGTTCCCCATGGGAGACTGATTAGCAAGGTTAGATCTCATGGAATACAGGGAGAATTAGCCATTTGGATCCAGAAATGGCTCAAAGGTAGAAGGCAGAGGGTTGTTTTACAGACTGGAGGCCTGTGACCAGTGCAGTACCATCAGGATCGGTGCTGGTCCAATACTTTTCGTCATTTATATAAATGATTTGAATGTGAGCATAAGAGGTATAATTAGTAAGTTTGCAGACAACACCAAAATTGGAGGTGTAGAGAATAGCAAAGAAGATTACCTCGGATTGCAACAGGATCAGATGGGCCAATGGGTTGAGGAGTGGCAGATGGAGTTTAATTTACATTAATGTGAGGTGTTGCATTTTGGGAAAGCAAATCTTAGCAGGGGTTATACTCCTAATGGTGTTGTCCTAGGGCGTGTTGCTGACCAAAGAGACCTTGGAGTACAGGTTCATTGAAAGTAGAGTCATAGATAGATAAGATAGTGAAGAAGATGTTCGTATGCTTTACTTTATTGGTCAGAGTATTGAGTACAGGAGTTGGAAGGTCATGTTGTGGCTGTACAGGAAGTCGGTGAGGGCTCTTTTGGAATATTGCGTACAATTCCGGTTTCCTTCCTAACGGAAGGAAGTTGTGAAACTTGAAAAGGTTCAGAAAAGATTTACAAGGAGGTTGCCAGGGTTGGAGCATTTGAGCTGTAAGGAGAGCCAGAATAGGCTAGGGCAGTTTTCCCTGGAGTGTTGGAGGCTGAGGGGTGACCTTATTGAGGTTTATAAAATCATGAGAGGCATGGTTAGGATAAATGGACAAGGTGTTCTCCCTGATGTGGGAGAGTCCAGAATTGGAGGGCAGAGGTTTAGGGTGAAAGAGGAAAGATATAAAAGAGACCGAAGGGGCAAGTTTTACACGCAGAGGGTGGTACGTGTATGGAATGAGCAGCCAGAGCAAATGGTGGAGGCTGGTATAATTGCAATATTTAAAAGGCATCTGGATGGGTATATAAATAGGAACGGGTTGGGGGATATGGCCCGGGTCCTGGCAGGTGAAACTAGTTTGAGTTGCGATATCTGGTCGGCATGGCCGTGTTGGACCAAAGGGTCTGTTTTCATGCTGTACATCTCTATGACTCTCTGACTCTAATTTAGAAATGACAATAATTTAGCATGCACTGTCAAATAAATAAATGGTTTATGTTATTAAATTGTAATATACAATAAGTTGAAAACTTGCAATTTTTAGAATGAAAAATAAAGAACTAAGAACAAAGAAAATTCCAGCACAGGAGCAGGCCCTTTCGCCCTCCAAGCCTGTACCGATCCTGTCTAAATCTGTCGCATATTTTCTGAGGGTCTGTATCCCTTTGCTACCTGCCCATTCATGTATCTGTCTAGATGTATCTTCAATGATACTATTGCAAAATACTCCAAATATGGTCTGATCAGAAACTTGTAAAACCTCATAAATCCTTCCCTGCTTTAATATTCAAGTCATCTCAAAATAAATACCATCGCTGTATTTGTCTTTCTGACTGGATAGGCCACCAGGAACAATGAACACATGATGGACATTAATAAACTTACCAAGGAGTTCTAAAAATAAACAATGCTTAAAGCATGTTGGGAAATGGATCCCAGCCTTGAGTAAACTCTCTGATAATCCATATGCTGCAGAATCCAGACAGGCTGCAGCTCGCCACAGACAGTTTGCAAAAAAAAAACCTGATAGCTACAGACCCTGCAATACCCACCTGAAATTGGACTTGAATGGTACAATGGAATGTCGCCCTTGGCCCATCAATAATGCCAACCCCTGGTTGAGTCTGATTTATCTGGGTAAATAAGTTTGATCATTCCATTGGAAGATCTTCCCAAGGACTTGAAGACTTGGAAGGATAAGAATCACCTCAAAACCCCACAGAGTGCGGCAACTGGAGAATAACCACTGAGAAAGAAGACAACTCCAAGACCATTGGAAGAGTAAGAAGGCATCACCATATGGAGCCGGGCCAAATTCTAGTATGGTGGTACACAATCAGTCAAAGTTAAGTTAAAACATAAGACAGTTTGCAGTATTTGTCATTACTTTATAGTAAACTTTATTGTACTATCATTGAGTGTGCTCAATAAACAAATATTATTGTTTGTAAGAGTTGACTCAGTTCTTTTGCTGAATGGAAGAATTTAAGCAAATTGTGCGGCAGATGCAACACCTTCCTAACTATTGACTCAACCTGCAAGTTTACCTTGAGACAATCCTGTACTAGAACTCACAGCTCTCTTTGCTCTTCAGACTTCTGAATTTTCTCTCCATTTATAAAATAATCCATGCCTCTCTCCCTCCTCACAAAGTTCATCACTTCAGGTTTTCCCAAGATTCACTCCATCTGCCACTTCTCTGCCTACTCTCCTACCCTGTCTAAATCCTTCTGCAGCCTCCCTGCCTCCTCAATGCTACCTGTCCCTCTACCTACCTTTGTATCATCTAAAAACCGAGCCAGAATATACTCAGTTCCTTAATGTAGATCGTTAATGCACAAAGTAAAAAGTTATGTTCCCAACACTGAGCCATTTGGAGCATCAGTTGTCATCGGCTGCTATCCCAAGGAGGACCTTTTTATCCCCAATCTCTACTTTCTGCCAGACAGCCAAGCTTCTGGACACACTAGTGCCATGCCTCGACAAAAATGGGGACTTCATTTACTCAGTAGCCTCCTGTTTGCCACCTTGTCAAAGTCCTTCTTGAAGTCCAGGTGGATAACATCCACTGGCTTTCCTTTGTCTCACTTGCTTGTTGCATCCTCAAATAACTCTTACAGATTTATGAGGCATGACGTCCTCTTGATGAAACCATACCGACTTTACCCAATTTTTGAATTCACTTGCAATTATTCAGAAATCTCATCCTTCACATTGGATTCCAGGATCTTACACATGACTGAGGTTGTGCTAAGCGGTCTATAACTTCTTGCCTTTTGCCTTATTCCCTTTTTAAAGAGGCTGCCACTTTAGCAACTTTCCAGTCTTCTGAGCCTCTCCCTAATTCCAGAAATTTATGAAAGATCACCACAAATGTCTCCATTATTTCTTCAGCTATCTCCATTGGAACTCTGGAATATTGTCCAGCTGGTCCAGTTTATTTACCCTTTTAGGTTTTCGAGCAACTTCTCCTAATAAGCTCTGTCCCCTCGCTATCTTAAATTTCTGGGAATACTATTCGTGTCGTTCACTGTGAAATGTGACGTGAAATAATTGTTCAGTTTCTCAGCCATTATTTGTTCCCCATTACTATATCTCCAGGGTCGTATTCCACGAACAATGAGCATTTCTACCTCTCTTTTGCCCTTTACGTATCTAAAGAATGTCTTACAGTCCGTTATATTACAGGCCAGCTTACCGCAATATTTAATCTTCTTCCTCCTATTTCTTATTTTGTTGCCCTATATTGGCATTTTTAAGCTTCCAAATCCACTGGTTTCCCAGTGCCATTTGCCATGTTATCTGATTTCTCTTTTGCTTTCACGCTAACTCTGTTCCTTGTCAGCCGTTGTTACCTTATCCTCTCTATACCATGCTTCTTTTAGCTTGGGATGAGTCTCTGCTGTGTCTCCTGAATTACTCCCAGAAACGTCCGCCATTACTGTTCCACTGTCTTTCCTGCTAACCTACTCTCCCAGTCAATTTAAACGAGATCCTCCCTCAGGCCTTTGTAGTTGCTTTTATTCAGCAGTAATATTGTCAACTCTGATTGTATCTTCACCCTCTCAAATTGAAGAGTAGGTTCAATGATATTATGATCACTGCCTCATAAAGATTTCTTTACCTTAAGCTCCCTTATCAAGTCTGCCTCATTGCACAACACTAAATCCAATATTGCCCGTTCGCTTGTTGCCTGCACCATAAGCTGCTCCAAAAAGCCATCTCGCAGACATTCCACAAATTCCTTTCCTTGCAAACCACTACCAACCCGATTTTCCCAGTCCAGCTGCATATTGAAATCCTCCCAATCACTGTAACTTTGCCTTTCCGACACATCTTTTCTACCTCCTGATGTGACGTCCGACCCAGCTCCTAACTGCGGTTTGTGGACCTGTACATAACTCCAACTGTGGTTTTTCACCTTTGCCGTTCCCCAATTCTAACCACACAGATTCTACACCGTCTGTCCCTACTTTGAGTTTTGGAACTGAGTGATGGGACTGCAAAGCACTTTAGATTGTCACAAGTTCATAGTTTAGACATTAATTAAAAATATTACATTGTCAATTCCATTGGAGTATGGCCACAATCTCTTTCTTTGGCCAAATATTCTGTGTGTGCAATGGAAGAATGCAGACTTTTGAAACTGTTAGAAAAGCATCATATGAAGAGGACTTGAGTTTATAAAGAGATTAAGGTGCGTCAAGTGAACAGAAAATATTGTTGTATGGAGCATTGTAGGATGTATTTTCTGTGCGCTCAACGATGTTGGCGGGTTGAATCGAAAGGCAGTGTATTATTTCAATGGACAGATTTGGCTTGAGGCGCAGAAGAACCGGGCACCTGGGTTACAAAATAAAAACTTTATGTGTGCATAAAGATTTGAGGGACGTAAGATAAATGTAGACATTTTCTGAAATAGAATACATTTAGAATTAGGGAAGATTTTCTACAGAGTAGTGGCGAGACCACATCGGGAGAATAATGGTCATACAAGATTCACTCAACTGACTTCTGTGTTGGACGTTTATTTCAGGTGGAAATCTTGAACTGACTGACTGTGGATCATATAGTGTTTTGGCCTTTATTAATAGAGGGATTGAGCTCCGGAACCAGGAGGTTATGCTGCAGCTCTACAAAGCTCTGGTACGCCCATACTTGGAGTATTGTGTACAGTTCTGGTCACCACATTATAAGAAGGATGGAGAAGCTTTGGAAAGGGTGCAGAGGAGATTTACTAGGATGTTGCCTTGTATGGAAGGAATGTCTTACGAGGAAAGGCTGAGGGCCTTGAGGCTGTTCTCGTTCGAGAGAAGAAGGTTGAGAGGTGACTTAATAGAGACACACAAGATAATCAGAGGGTAAGATAGGGTGGACAGGAAGAGCCTTTGTCCAAGGATGGGGACGGCAAACATGAGGGGACACAATGTTAAAGTAAGGGGAGATAGATATAAGACAAATGTCAGAGGTAGTTTCTTTACTCAGAGAATAGTAAGGGTATGGAATGCTTTGCCTGTAACCGTGATAGATTCGCCAATTTAAGTGCATTTAAGCCGTCATTGGACAGGCATATGGACGTATATGGAATAGTGTAGATGGGATGGGCTTCAGATTAGTATGACAGGGTAGCGCAACATCGAGGGTCGAAGGGCCTGTACTGCGCTGTTATGTTCTATGTTCTATTTATGAATATCAGATACAAATCTTGATTTTCTACCTGTTCTACAGATCTGTTGCAGAGGAAGAATTGGGAATTCCAGTCTCTTGTTTTTCATATTTTGGTGAATTTACAGCGTGGTGCAGTTGAGGTCTTTTTATGAGGAAGTCAGAAATAATATTTTGGACATGGAGCTGAATTCTGTTTTTTCACTCTACGCCTCTGCATGTATTATTCATAAGACTTGTATATCATTAATTTTGGAATAGGTTTTGGCACTGTGCACTGCGACAGTTAAATTTGATGTGTGCCTGCAGCTTATTCTGTAATAAATTTGCTGCAATAGTCAAAGCTGAAGATTTTTCTTATTAACTGCAGGATGGACACAGGCTCGTTCCTTAAGTTTGTTTGAAAGAGCTGGGGGGATGAGGATAAAGATAAAATTAATTTCTACATCAAAAACACACTATAGAAGATCAATTCACATTCTCATTTCTACGTTGGATTGTAAGCAAATTAAAAGAACAAGGGCCCATCGTTCTGAATATTGTTTTAAAAAGTGACATCATGTTGCAATAATGCATTGCGGACAAAGAAAATGCTGTCTGCATTTGATGGAGATACAGAAATGCAGAGTGAATGTACAATATGAACAAGAATCAAGTGTTAATAAAAAGGTATGAGAAATCGTTTCTTAATTTTCAAACGAAACCAGATCCCAATTTTCCTGAACAGTGATGTTTGATTATCCATCAATCTCACTTTTCCAACTATATGCTTTTCCTGCTACTGGTGCGCCTTCTGGCACACATCATCCTCCCTTCCTACTCGTTCCTTACCCTTCTATTTTCCTTGCATTGCTCATTCTGATACTACATACCCTTCCACTGACCATCTCCCTTTACACTTCTTACACTGTATGTCACACCACTTCCCCTGACCCTCCATTTCCCTTTTTGCTCTCACACTAGATGCTGGAATCTGCTGATTTATGTGCTACTACTGGTCATCAGTGAATGATGAGTTCGAAATGATCAATGTCCAATAGCAACAGACAATAGGATGTTGGCCACTGTTTGATGCACCGTGAACAGGATAGTTTTGTTCACTGTTGGTACAGACCGGAGCTTCTTCCTGTCCGTCTGTCACAATGTTTAACCAAACAGGCTCATCACCAACAGGACAAACACCTTCTGTCAGAATCGGAAGGCCAGGTATCAATTTTCTTTGGAATATTGTGAGGACCTTGTTCTAACAAACAGTGTTTGTGTCTTTTGCTCTTTATTCTTTTAAGTGATCTTCCCATGTAATTTGAGGTGAGATCAGAGTGACTTCCCTTTCAATCGAAGCAGGACTTGACTGAGGGTGGAATCAAGGACCTTGAGCAAAACTGTGATTAATGGGAATTAGAGAACATTCTGCAGTGGTAATGGGAATAATGGGAAAAGCAGTCTCTGCAAGTTATCTTCCAAGTTGCATGTCATATTGACGAGGAACTAATTTGCTCTTCCTTCACAAGTATTTGATAAAAATCTTAGAATGTCCCTACAACAGCTCTGTGTGGATTTGCATTACTTGTATTGCAGCTCTCTGGTGACTTTTCCAGAGCTACTGGTGACGACGAATAAACTCTGCCCTTGCTAGTGCCTTCCAAAACCCTGGATGAATATGTCCTCTTAAAGAAAAAAAAAACAGGAAATTTTATGTTTGCACACTCTTATCTAAAGTTTCGGAAAAGTAAGACCTTGCTGGATAAGTATGATGCCAGTGACATCAGGAACATGACAAGACATTGATAACAATTGGAATCGTTAATTCAGTTAGTTAATTACAGATAATTGATTGTGTGATGTCAGTGCCACGGATTTCAAAGTTTTCATTATGCGTAATGGTAGTCATTCTCATATTTTTAATTTTTTCATTCAGAAGCCATAATCAAGTACTCGAGAGCCAACAGAAATGGCAGCTACACTGTTCCCTTTCAGATCAGATGAATATCCACAGTCCAAAAGACTAAGTAAGTTGAAAGTGTTGTAAAACCTTAACAGGTTCTGAGCAGAGAGAAACAGATTTAACTTATTGAGTCGAATATGAGTTTTTCCCAATAGGGTAATATCAGGCTTAATATTCTAACTCTGTTTCTCTCTCCAGATACTGGCTCATCTGCAGTGTTTTACCACTGTTTTCTGTTTATATTACAGATTTGCATTATCCCCAGTATTCCCTAGCACAGTGATTCATTGGGGGGAGCAGGGTGGGAGTGGCATGGTGTATCATTGGTTAGCACGACTGTCTCACAGTAGCAGGGGCCTGGTTTGCTTCCACACTCAAGACTATTTGTATTGAGTTTTCACATTCTCCCCCGTCTGCAAGTGTTTCCTCCAGGTGCGCCAGATTCCTTCCAGTGGATTGACCATGCTAAATTGCCCATCTAACACAATTTTGAATAAATGCAAACACACAGGTACCACAGACCTGTGGGGAAGAGAATTCTAACTCAAACGGTCCTGAGAGAATTTGTCTTTATCCCTGTTCCTACCGAGGTTGGAGAATCATTGTATCTTTTTCTAGTCCCACTCCTCCATAGGTCATGGCAAATTATCAGTGTAACCAAGTGTGTGATATGGCAAATGATATCAGTCTCAGACTGTGTTAGGTACAGTGTTAGGAACATGTCAGACATGCTTCTTAAATTTGTAAAAATAATTAATCTAAAACAAAAGCAAAGTTAATCAAAAAACGATGGAAAGATAAATGACATATAGTTTGGACATTGACGATACGTGTATCATTCTTTATTTTCCTATAAATCTGACACACACACACATACGTCAGAAAGTAAACAGAAGAAAAAATACAAACTCTGCAGAATATTAGTTTGGAAGACTTTTGTCCAGATAATAGTTAATTTCATGACAAAAGGAAAATTGAGGTGGTCTTAATTGTTATTCTGCCTCACAGACGCTGATGGCAATAGGGTTTCTTCCTGGAATACTTGGACTTGGCTGAATTCCCTTATCTGCTAGCAGTGGGGAGATTCCAATGAATC